>NW_010098683.1:0-16482 GCF_000699245.1 Pterocles gutturalis
GTCCTTTTCAACCCAGGCTATTCTATGATATGATGTGATATGATTCTATGTTATATAATAGGCTGAAACTCTTACGGAGTTACATATACAAGCAAAGAATATACAACATTAACAACACTACTTTAAAACTTTTATATGTTAGAGAAATGTATTTAATATGAAACATACTTGGTGTCTGCAACGTGTCTGCCAAAGAATGTGATTTGTGTTGTTTCTTAAAGTCTTTTATGCCAATGATATATTTGATATATTAAAGGACTTTAAACGTCCTTTTATTTTTTAATTATTCGATAGATTTAATGTATTAGAATTTTTTTAAAAATTATTTTTGGAGCTACCTCAGGCAGTTACCTATATATATACCTATAATGTAGTTACCTGTATCAGGAATTGTACTATTAAAAATATGTCTTCGGACTAGATAATTCATCAGTATTGCTGAGTATGTTATGTTCATATTAAAAACACAAATGAAATATTTGCTTTCTATCTTGTAAAATAATATTAAGATAAAAGTTCTAATGACCCTACAACTTCTTCATCTATAATAATGATGAATAAAAATTATAAAGTTAATACCTTACTACACCTGAAAGCTTATTGTTCCCTTCTATTTTTTATGTGCTTACCATGAAATAAATTAACCATTGTCATCTGGGCACAGTGTAAGCTTATAACATCAAATCTCTTTCTTTTATTGACCTCAGAAGCCTATGGCTGAACTGTACAATATGTAAAGCTGTACACATGGAAGTGGCTGCAGGACTAGTATTTAAGTGTGTAAAATTACTTAAGACTCTCAATCTTTTAGTAGCGCAATATAACAAAATAGCTTTGAAAACTTTCTTTACTGCATTATTTAATACAATATTTGAAATGTTAATTTATTTGAATCTTGAATTATCTTTAATTATTCCATGTCACACAACAATACCAGTAAATTAAAAAGGTAGACTGATGTTTTCCTATATAAGAAAAGACTTATAGAACATAATAGCCAAGAATTCTATTTCACTCTGTATTCTTAAGGAGCTTGTCAAAAACCTTATATTCTTGTTTCTTTGAATTAATCTCATGTAGTCATTTTAACTACATTGTTTTCATTCATCCTAGATAATAGTTTGATCAGTTTCTTTAATTGGTTATAATTCTGCAAGGTTTACAGTCATATTCTTAGACTTTTCATTATATTGTTAGTGTCTTATAATACATGAGAAATTTATTTTATGATATATTATAATTAAAAAATAATTAGGGAGAACATTCTCACAACATTTAAAATAAAGGAATAGCAATGCAGGAGTAGATGCACGTGAAAAATAAGGGACTCACTACAGTAAGTCTTGTAGGACAAATTTATTATAAGGCAAGAGCAAGCAGCGCTGGGCAGCATGGGGGATCGCTCCACCACAAAGGTGAGAAGCCTCTGGCATCGTGTTCAGCCTTTTATAGGGCTAATCATTACATATTTATTAGGTTTCTTGATACACTTATACATATGCATTATCGATCCCAGTTTCACATGCAAATGACGTTTCCTCCCCTCTGGGCAAGTGCAGTATCTTCTGGTGGCGGTCCAGGTGGTGAAGATGAAGTAAGACATCTTCCTCACCGCTGAACCTTTTACGTCAGTTCCTTGCGCATGCTTTGTAGGTATTTGGCTCCCTTCCAGACTGCAATGCTGGTCCTAACTGGTTAAAGCCCCTCTTTCTCCTTATCAGGGATATAACTTGTAGCTGTCCCCCCTTGAGTAATAAATCAGGGGCCAGTCCTTGGTATTATCATGAATCGTTGCCACAGGCCTTTTTTAGTATAATAACTTACTGACACAAATCATGTCCTGGTTTCTCACGTACAGATCTTAGAATATAGCACAGAATTATATGGAAATTCTCATCACTTACTCTTCTGATCATTTATTTAGAGGAAAAAAAGAAAAGGAAAAAAGTGAAATAACTAAACTATATTT
The DNA here is from genome assembly GCF_000699245.1 of Pterocles gutturalis. NCBI lineage: Eukaryota > Metazoa > Chordata > Aves > Pterocliformes > Pteroclidae > Pterocles > Pterocles gutturalis. The sequence goes on from NW_010098683.1 coordinate 1,970, forward strand.
AGATTCTCTCTTAATGTAATTTTAAGCTTAATTATCAGTGCAAATTTTGAGAATTAGTAAATAGAATGAATCATCTAAAGTAAATACTAGGGAAAGGTTAAGATATTTTAATAAAGATTTTCTTTCTCTCCTGTTCCAAAGACTTTCAGTAATATATAGCATTATCTTTTATTTTTCTCTGTCATAAGTTTCTGCAAATTAATTTTCTGACATAGAACGTGTTTCTTTAATGTTACATGGTGAGATTAGAGAAGTTGTTACATAGCTGCCATAATATTGAAAAAAAAAAGAAAAAATGGGTATTCAATTTATTTCATATATAAACTACAGATCTCTTTTTATATTTCAGAAAATAAAATAGAGATAATGATGTAAAGTTCAATTATACTTCAGCAGCAATTGATTTATATACTTTTAAAAAAATAAGAGATTTAAAGTAGGTTAGGAATCTGACAAGACAGAAAGGAAATTGATCCCTCCAGTTGCAATTAATCAAGCTAAACTTTAAATCCTTTCAAAATCTGAAGAAAAGATTCAGCTCTGACCCCAGTATGGAATTCCTTGGTATCCCGTCATATGATTTCTTGCATTTTCACACAGTTGTTTTAATCTTCTTCCCTGTATTTCTTGCCTTTTTAATCCTAACAAGCTGAAAGAGCCAGGAAGGAAAGGCAAAGAAGCAGAGATTAATTATGAGGGATGGAAGACTAATGTACCAAGAGATCCAAGAAGAATCTTGAAATGTCCATTTATATCCAGAGAGAGCTTTTAAGGCTGACATTATTAAATATACAACTTTACAAATTTTTTGTTATATTTCTCTTCTGAAGTGGTAGCTGAAAATATGTATTTGGTTCAATTCCATCTCAGGCTGAGAAGAGAATTTAGATTCAGAATCTACCTCCAGAAAAAAAAAAAAAAAAAGAAAAAAAAAAGAAAAATAAGATAAAACCACCCTCACCTCACTGTTAGTTCTTGGAGCGATTAAAGTTTACATTTCAATTCATTTTGCTTCATTATTCTTGTCCCTGTTGGTTACCTTTGGGCAACGCCACAGTCTGTGCACTTTTTGAAGGTGGTACAGAGTTCGGCTCATTTGAACTTAATTCTGAAGTGCCTAACTTTCCTCGTGAACTGGATATGGAAATTTAACACAGTAATTTACTTTAAGAACCAGACATGTAAAAGTGAGGATTCACAGTTTCCCTTTCCTGTGATATTTTTTGGGTTTATTTTCAAGTTTTCTTTAGAAAATACAGCTGACAGATAGAGCAGTCATGACACCACAGTTCTGGTCTCTGCGTAATAAATAGGTGTTCAGACAAGGTCCTTTTACCTCCCACAGAATTATCGTCTTTGAAACACTTTGATTGAACTTAGGACAATAATGAGCTTTACTGTCCTTAAGTGAACAAAAGAACCACAGTACTCAAAGCATCTAGCAGAAACACCCCCATATTCTTGAGTTTTCTGTATTACAGTCACTTGCAAGCCTTGGTCTTTTACTTTGTTCTTTTATAAGTAGAAATTCTCTGATCTGAGGGCAAAGGTTCTCTGCTTTCAGATATAACTGGGTAAAACTGGGTATTAACTAGCTGCATCATACAAGCTTCCTATCGCTGGTGGAAAAAAAAAGCATCGAGAAATATATATATATTGCATTATTAAATACAACTGTCCTCAATCTCTAGTTGTGCTAGTCTTTTGGACTAGCTATTGAAAAAAATTGAAGAAGTGGCTGGGCAGAGAGGTTCCTCCGTTCTCCTACTAAATTATTATGAGTTTGTTTTCATTCAGTATTTTTTCACAAATCCCTTCTCTTGTAATTTCTATCTTTTTTGATTAAAGTACAGGAAATTCAAACAAGTGTTCCAAAAGCAAGGAGGGTGCCTCCATTTTATTTTTTTTTCTTTACCTGAAATTCAGTTAAGAAGCTCCTAAGTCTACACACAAGTACTAGAGAAAATTAATTCACAGAGACAAGGAGTTAACTTTTTTTCAGCTGTGGTATTACTAGAGGTTGTGTGTTACCTTGCTGAAGGTTATTTGGAATATATACAAGAAACAATTATGTTGCTTTATGGCACTCAGAAGCTGAAATTCTAATCTCCATTCCCTACATAAACTCATGTAAAAAAACCCCCTATAAATCAGAAATTGAACTGTATGAGCAGAGAAGTGTGAGGAGCAGGAGCCTGAGGGCACACAAAGATCAGGAGAGATGACAGAGAAGAAGGCATGAGCATAAGCAAGAACAGCATGACAACTTTACAAGCACCTACAGATGGAGGGGACATCACTTACTTCCTCAATAAGAATGAAAGATATTCACATGTTATGAACCTCCCACACATATGTGCAAACTACAGATTTTCTCAGGATATTATTGATAATGTTTGACAAATGGATGCATCTATTTGGAGGACTGAGAGCAGAGGACAAAATTGCCGAGGACAAAATTGCCAAAGACAGAGAGAGTTGGCTGCTCCATGGGAGCAGGTCAGGTGGGAGCTGAGCACTGTAGCAGGGCAGGAGGGAGCAGTGCCTGCACCAACAAGGAGCGGGGACGCAGAGCAGCAAGGCTGGGTCAGGACCCAGTTCAGAAACAGGGATCAGATCAGACACAGTCCAGTGGTCACCCAGCAAGGCTGCAGTGAAGAGGCAGGTCTGAGAGCAAGCCAGGAAGCCAAACCAGCAATTCGCAGTCAGGGTCAGGGAAGCAAACCAGGCACAGCTGTTGTTGCAGCATAGCTCAGGCAGGGGCCAGCAGTACAATTACAGTTTAAGCACAGCTCCAGAGGAAAGGAGAATCTGGCCCTCACTTCCAGCTCCCTTCACAACAGCTCTTGTCAGCAAAGGAGCTGACCTCAGCCTCAGCAAGCCGAACTCCAAACCTTACCTCCTTGAGTGAGGATGTCCTCAGGGTCCTTGAATCTTTAAAGAGAAGAATTCCCAGGAAATAGTCTTAGTTTAAATAGTTCAAATAATAGTTTACATAATTTAGTAACAGTTCAAGAAGTTGACTATGGCTTTTTCTATAAAGTATTTAAATACATTGAAAATACCAAACAAATCCAAACCTCAAAATGACTACAGAAACAGACTCATCAGAAATCAGATTAGTAGACTACTATTACCTACCTTTTGTTAAATGATACACTGGTTTTCAGGCCCTGTTTGGAGTATGCATTTCTGTTAAACATTTGCTACATATTGGAAATGTATCATGGCTTCAAATATAAGCTCTTTTTTGATCATTATTTATCCCGAAGTAGACCAAAAATTAGTGGTCATCTGATATACAAAACCTCAAAACTGAGAAGGAGTTAACCTTCCACCAGCAAGGGTCGAGTAGTTACCATTCACTCCCTGTATTTATGTGTGTGCATGTTATGTGTGTAAGTGAATAGGATGGAGGAGAGAAAAAAGCTCTGTGGAATCTAAATGGTGATTTTACATAAGTAGGGAGGTCACAGGAGTGCTTCAATTCCCATTTTCCTTCACCCGAAGTATGTCATAATATAAAGTACCTATGCCAGCATCTACGCCAGTATGGGTCCTCTGTTGGGATGTCAGCCAATTTAGTTAGTTGAAACAGGAAGATGGGACCAACCTGTCATCTTTCTACATCTCTTTTCACTAACATACATATAATAATATACGTAACATCATTTAATCAAGACACCTTGTTGGTCACAAACTCAATTGAATGTAATGTCTTAACATTGTAACTACATGTGTCTACCTTACTCCACTATACTAAAGCATTTGTAACCTTAAAGTATTGTGTTAGCTCCTCAACTGTAATGCACAAGGCAATTTCCTGGATGGCATTGTGTAAAACAGACAGAGAGCACCAGCCATGAACTTTTAACTGCCATGTTAATTCTTCTAATTATAGCTGGCAACATAATTAGCTAGACTATTGCCCCACAAAAGTGTCTTGTACTATTATTGTCCCACCACAGTAAAGGTTTATTTTTTTCAGTCAGTTTAATCAGTAAAACATATTACTCAATTTTCTCAGATAATGCAGGTTTTCACAGTGCCACATTTCAGCCTCTTTTTACCATATTCCAGTATGATATATATTCCAATATCTTAATTTCCCCACTGTTGTGTTTTTAAAAACAGAAGTTTCAGAACTAAGAATAAATTAACATAAACATCCAAATTCAACACGAGCTTTAGCAAAAATGCTGTCTGGTTTAGCATTTGTGTTACTTACATTGTATAATTTTTTTAATTAATCAGAACAAGACAATGAAATGAATAAATTTAGGTATTTTAAGTTTAATTTTAAGGACAGGTGTAAATAAATTGAAACTCTAATTAGGTTCAGTAATTAAAAATCCTTATTATTTTTATGCAATGTAAAGACAAGAAATCTACCCATTAGGACAGTGATTGCTGTGAATTTAGTTGTTCACAAAGCGTTAAAGTAGCTTTAGATTTAAAGTAGTCTCCACAGCTACAACATACCTGTAAAGTCCTTGTCTCTTTGCCAGCTTCCTTTCTCTTCTGGAGTTTCATTATCCTTTCCATCAGGAAGCTCACTGTAAGCTCTGTCACTGCTTCTGCCAAAATGTGAAGCAATTTTAGCAGTTGTACTTCAAGATATTCTGGAACAATGATAAAATATGTCTATAAGAACAATATCTTTAAGTTCTTATTCAGTTTTCACTGAACCTTTACTCAGTCAAACTCCTGTAAGTGTGTAATCACTCTAGGGTTTGGCCAAATATGCAAAAAACATAAGATGGTTTGGTTCTTTTCTTCAAATGTTTACCTGTCTTGATTAAAAATTCATCTTACAGTGCATAGCATGGCTTAGACATTATAGATCTCAGTCTCACTATGGACAATATTTGAACTTTTATATCAGAAGGGTTTTGAAGAATGAAGGATTTTAATATAAATTATTTTTGATTGACAGTTTGACAAGAAAGATCAGTATTGCGAAAATTTAAGAAAACTGTCATATAAGCAATTTTTCTGTCAAGATAAACAATGATTTTAAAAAGAAGGTCGCTTATGATTTTTGGAACTAAAACTCATCCAGCAGTGTACCTGATACACCATATATGGTGAAAGGAATTTATTGCTGCTTCTCAGTATCGAAAAAAAAAGTTCATGCTGTCATTGATCGACCTTTAAAAAGAAAAATGTGGCTGGTTTAGAGTAAAAGCATTTCTTTCCCTCTCACTTTCTCCATTAGGGTTCGCTGCATAGTTTTACAACACTTTTTAAAGTCTTCCAGCATAAATCAAATGTTCAGTTTTCACAAGAGCACAATGATCTGGTTGTATAAATCCTTGATTAACAGTAATGCTTCATAACCATTAATTTCAGATGCAATAGCCAGTAAGTGTATATGGTAGCCTACAAACCATCTGTATTTTGTCTAAATAATTCCAGGCATGGCTGTGGAATATTACTAAGGCATCAAAGGTGCACATTCTTTTGCTTTTCTTTTTTTTTGTTTTTTATTTTTTCTAATCACAAAATAAATCACATCACACTTTTAACAAGTTGTGAGTATATTCTTGACCCTTCATTTGAGAAGTAAGTAAACATACCTAGAAAACGAAGATTGATTACCAGATTACCCGAAAAATTATCCACCTGGATGCAATATATTTTCTATTTCATTTATGCTTTTCTGAGTCATCTGTGATTCCTTGTTTTCATATTGAATTTCAAGAAAATAATGCAATGCACTTCATGCGTAGCAGTCTTTCTCTTAAAGTATTGGAGGAATATAAATCAACTTACCCTGAAGGCAAGAAGTATCTCTTTTACAGGAACACAGTCTTAATCAGTGAAATTCACTCTTTAGGTAGAAAAATATGCTGCAGGACAAGTAGAAATGTTAAAAAGTTGTGACAGTATATCTTACAGCATATGCAATGAGAAATGGAGCAAAGATTGTTATTAAATGAATTAGAAACACTTCTCTGAAACTTTTTTTTATTGATGAACAGAAAAACATTTTTGCTGTTTTGATAAATATGCAAAGTGTCTGATTCCATATATTTCTTGGCATGTATTATGCCCAAAGCTAATTGTGCTAGAATCATTAGTGGAAAATTAATGGATAGATTGCTCTTCTGAAGACATTAAAAAAAAAGAGTATTCCATCTAAACGCTTGTATTAATTAAATGGAAAACAATATCAGAACTGAATTTTGCAGAAATTGCTTCTTTCTTGAACATAAAAATGTATCTTTGCAAAATAATACACAAATTATAATTGTATTTGCCAAGTGATGTACAAACAGGCTACAGCTCACCCAAAGACAACTGTAAATAAGTTTTACAAATAAAAATATAGGTCACAAAATCTAACACAGGAAAACAAGTGTGAGAGGGAAAAGTTTTCTCTAACTACTATTTATATACTTTAGTAAACTTAGTGGGTTCTGAATTGCCTGTAAAGCTGAGGCAGATGAAGCAAAATCTGGTTTTAGCATTTTAATTTTTCTTTTTTAAATTATTCCTAGGAAAACAAAAACTCTTGAAAGGGCTACAGTTCTGCACAACTATTCTGTAGTTTCCAGATAAACCCTGCTCAAAATTATCTTATTGTATGAAGTTATTTGTGTGGAATGGCTTCTAAAATGTTTCAAGAAACAAACTGTTCAATATTCAATATTTACTTGTGTTTTCTGTTTCTGGCAGTTCAAACTTCACAATATTAATACTTGAAAAACTAAACAAAGATGGTCCTTTTTACATTTGGAATTAATTCTTTTTCTGTGTTGTGAGAAAAAATTTATTTAGACTTTCAAAAGTATTACTATCCAGAATATTTTAAAATAGACTACTCAAAGCTTTAAATTACTAATTTGAAATATGTATGCAAGTAGAAAATTTATTTTTGTGAATATAATTCTCCTCTTTGTTTCGCTAAATGCTTTGTATTTATTTTTCTAGCTTACAAACTAACCTGGAACTACAATGGTAATCTAATTTGTCCCCCTTCTGAATAATTATCAGTAAAAAGAATTAGCTGGTTCTTTCCCTGTTCCCACAACCACCTGTTCTGTCGCATGTATTCTGCTTGCTATCATCATTTACTGGTAGTTAATAAGAAAATCACTTAAGAATGGACTTTGAAATTGTTTGTTTAAGCAATATTGTGGAGGTTCCAGTAATTCGTTTAAACAGTACAAGTAATCTGAAGAAAAAGTGCGGTAGAAAAAGATTACTGAAGACATTAATTTAATTTCCTGACAGTTATTAATTTGTTTCCACTGAAAAATTAAGTTCAAATACATCTACAAATATATAAACTTATCAGGTAAATTTCTAACTGACTTCATGACTCAGGTAAAAATCACACATAAACAAAATTTAATTAGATTATTAAAACTATTTTATTTTAAGATTTATAGTAATATACATTATACTGAATTGCTTGTGTTTCAGTTCTTTGGTTATTTGCAGTCAAAATATTTGGTAAAAAAAAACTGCTTGGATGTTATTTTAAGTTAGCAAGTTACATTTACTTTTCTCAGGTTATTTAATTTGCTAGAACTTACAAGTAGAAAAGAAAGAAGGTGTTTAAGATAATTGCAGGAAAATAACACCAAATATGTTTCTTAATCAGAAGGAATTAACAAAGTGCAAAATGTTGAAAAAGGCTTGACAGTAGAGAGGATGTACAGCTATAGCTATTTCCATGAAAGGCAGTGAGCTTTCAAATGTTCATCACATTGTGATAAATGTATTTTGTAATATAACAAATAGGGAAGAAGATGGCCTCACAACACTATTTAACTAAGATGATTTGGATTTTACATTTTTTCAGTGTTTAGTGGATTCGTGTAATCCACCTGAATTTTTACTTAAATGTATTTAATAGCATTTAGTCCTTTACAAGGTGGTCCAAAAATTTCTAACTAAAATTTTGTTTAAAGAATAGCTGTGCTTTCTCTAGATATTTAAATTCTATGTATGTACACACAGACACAAGCATATTTGTATGTGAAGTTGCCTTCACCTGGAAGAATTGTCATCTAATGGTGAGGGCTTTGTACTATAGAAAAATAAAAGACGGGATTAAAAAAAAAAAAAGTATTAGAATGTGCACACTGCACATTCATTGTTCGACTACAGTTCGGATTTGTTTGGATATCTATACCTGGCTAGACTTGCTTAGACTTGCAAACACTATACAAATGATCTTACTGACCTACTTGTGGCAGTAGGTCAAGTATCTAGAGGTTGAAAGGATGACTTTGACCGTCAAACTCAATATTTTTATATATATACATACTTTAAAAGTCAATATGGCAAGCAGAGAAGACTTATGCATCCCAGTGTACAAATTGCTAGTACACCAAGTGCCCCTCCTTGTTCACATGCAGTTTTATAAATCACTTATTTCATAAATGTGTTTAATCAACTTTTTTTAAAACTTGTGAACTCTGTCTGGTAAAAATAAAAAGCTCATGCTTTGCAGTGGTTTGAGTCCCTGTAAAAAAACATGGAAGTGTCAACAGAAATACATCTTGTCAAACAAATAGCTTTACAGATCAGGTCTGTGGGTTAACTGCAGAAGACCAGGTGAAAAGAATGTTACTTCCACTAATGACCAAAACTATTCCATGAACTCCAGTGGGAGGTATTCCGAGTAACTATATGCTTATCTGAATAAATATGAGTTTGGTATGAAGATTAAAATTCTGAAGTGGCACAGCAATTTATTGCAAGAGTAATAACATTAAAATCAGTAGGAATCAGACACGTTTTTCAACATATCAGAAACTGTCCTCTGCAATCCATCATCTAGCATATTTTTTATTACACAACTATACTGTCTCAGGCCTGGGTAAGCACTATATATTCACACGAGATTTTCACTACGGAAATTAACTGCTTTAATACATATTTCTGAGAGGGGAATTGGTCTAATTATGTGCACAAAGGCAGTAATTACATTTTCTTTCCATCATATCTTTTCCAGTGTTTGTCAATCATTTTTCAAAGCCATTTTGATTCTTTTACTCCAGCTCTGGAACTTCGTTTAACGTTTTCTATCCGCACTTTCCCTGCAACTCTGCCTCTTGTTTTATTCTTTCTTCTGGCTCTGTCAATTTTATTTTGAGAAAATAATATACCAGACTTACTGTGTATGCTTATGTGTTAGGAAAGATGCCACATGTACAGCCTAGGGTTCGTGCAGTTCCGAAAAAATAAATAAATAAAACTCAACTGATAAATGAAATAAGTGTGAAGGTATTGCAGCTTTTAGAAGTTGTAGTAGCTATTTTTGATGCTGATAGCAGCTGTCTTTTGGGTTTAGGAGCATTACAGAGATGTTCTTATGTTCTTTGTAAGTTTCTTTTTTTTTCTACACCATAGCCAGTAATAAAGGGAAATTGTCTTCAACAAGTTAAAACATGATATCTGACAAACACACAGGTGTATGCACATATGTGTGAGTTGTTTAGTCACCTTTAGATCCTTGGGTTGGAATTGTTTGGTTCAGTTACCTGGGCAGACTCAACATTGGTTGCCAGGGCCCTAAATGCGACTTCTTCAAAAAGCAACAGTTTGCTGGCTGTGTTACAGCCACTTCAACCCACAGCAGTCACTGCTGCCTGTGTTATTTGTTGTTCTTCTGATGGAGCTGGGCTCCACGCCGCCTCAGCTGCCCTCGTGGATCCAAGATAATTCAGACATTTTTCAGCATCAACTCAAGACAACTGGGGTAAGAAAGAGAGAAAACAACAACTTGGACAAGTATTTTCACTACCTGTGGAAGAGTGGTTGCAAAAATGGCTGATGATGCTGAAAATTGAGTTCTTCTGTGTAGATATGTACAGGTGCAGTACAGAAAACATTACATGCAGATTTCCAAGGTGCCTAATGTGACTTTATCCTAACTTCGTGAATCACAAGCTGTACAGTCTTCCTCATCTCCCACTTGGTATTTACTGAAGCTACAAATAAATTGATTGTCATTGATCATGACAGTTTTTCATAGGCTTAATTTCAGGTAGGATAGTGAGAATATCATCGGATAGCTTTGATCTACAGAAGCTTGGATCTTTCTTGCATCTTTCATTCTTATACAATATTACAGTATTAAATTTCAGTATTACACATTATTACATATTGTGTTTTCCCTGTACACAAAATTCTTTCTCATAAAACTTAATGAGTATAAGAAAATAGAAGTCATTATACTGAGATAAGTGAGACTGTTATACCTACCAGTGAAATCAGGAGCAAAAAGCAGAATGTCATGATAGTCTTCAGAGCCCTCAGTCTTGATCCTCTTGTAAGACAAACCCGCTTCTCACTTTAAGGTGAATTGCAGGTCCTTCAAAAGATCTTGTCCAAAATCGTCCCGACTTATTTTACCGGAAATTTGGTGATAACAGTGTATGAAATATTTGACTGATGTGGAATTTGAAGTCTGATGCATCAATTAATCAAGCCATGGTAACATCAACTTTAGAACTAAACACACAACCTATTCATTGAACTTTGCTTAAAATGATTAAAACCTCTCCAAATATTGTTGTAAGAAACAATAATGAACTGATAAAGTATTTTACATTAATATTACAGAAAGTAGAGTATAGGTCCTGTGTTGGTTTTGACTGGGATAGGACTAATTTTCTTCACAGAAGCTAGTATGGGGCTGTGTTTTGGATTTTTGCTGGAAACAGTGTTGATAACACAGGGATGTTCTCGTTATTGCTGAGCAGTTCTTACACAAAGTCTTCTGCTCCTCACACCATCCCACCAGACAGTAGGCTGGGGGTGCACAAGAAGCTGGGAGGGGACACAGCTGGGACAGCTGACCCCAACAGACCAAAGGGATATTCTATGCCATATGATGTTATGCTCAGCATATAAATCTGGGGGAAGGAGGAGGAATGGGGGGATGTCCAGAGTTATGGTGTTTGTCTTCCAAAGTAACTATTACGTATGATAGAGCCCTGCTTTCCTGGAGATGGCTGAACGCCTGCCTGCTGATGGGAAAAGGTGAAAGAATACCTTATTTTCCCTTGCTTGAGTGTGCAGCTTTTGCTTTACCTATTACATTTTCTTTATCTCTGCCCACAAGTATTCTCACTTTTACCCTTCAGATTCTCTCTTCCATCCACTAGGGGAGAACTGTGTGGTGCTTAAGTGCCAGCTGTGTGAAAACTCTTAGTTGCCGCTTAGTGGCCATCTGGGGTTAAACCATGGCAGCTCCTTATGGTGTAATGTAGTCTTTCATGCAAGATAAGACTAATTCTGATTCCTTAACTGCTTTACAATGACTGTAAAAGCCTTATATGATGTATGCCAAGTTTACTCTGTAGCAAGGACTACAGATTTAACTCTGCACACAGTTTCATTTAAATAAACCAGGAAAAATATAATTCAAGCTACATCAATTTCACTAGTCAGCCAGCACCGTGCATTCTGGCTCAGTTCAAAAAGAGGCTTCAGTTTTACAAATCATAACAGATTACAAAAGACACAGTAAGTGAATGGTCAATCTAGCAACATTACTTCTTACATGAAAAATACACACAAAGTCCAATATTGTTAGAGAGCTAGGCAGGTTCTAAATGTGAATTTTGCCCATGAGGAACAATGGAGGGATTTTCAGGGAGCTTTACTAATCTACTGCTTCTATAAATATTCAGTACATTATTGTTGTTAGTAATGTATTGATAGTGTTAAACTTAACATTTGCTCAATTCTTTCTTCCTCCATTCTCTACCTTTCTCACTTCTCATTAAATAGTATTTGAATACCTCCCTTTTAGCATTTTCTTTTGCAAATAGCATGACACAATGTAGAACTTTCCTGGCATTCTAATCAATGAGATGCAGGGTATTTTACCAGCACAAAGAAAACCTACTTTAAATTGAGAATTACTGCTAGCCTCTTCATCCTTACTGTTGAACTATGCGGGCCCTTATCACATTAGTCCTGCACAGCATAGAAGAAGGGTAATTGCATCATCAGTCTCTCTTGGTCTCTGCCTCAGCCCTTTTAACATGTTCATCCTTCCCATTACTTCATGATTTCATTTAATATTCTTCTGGGTTAGAATCATATCAGCAGCAAAAACATGCTGAATTAACAGTTGCTGTATGCTCTACTTTAGAATTTCTTGAATTAAAGGGCAATTGACTTTTTTTTTTTTTAAAAAACCATGTCCTTTTGAAATTTAAGACCAAACAGATGGATATTGAACTTTTATTTTAGAGTTTGAATTTGAAATAAAAACTGGTAACATAATCCTGTCTTTAATAAAATTAAAGAGCATGACTGTCTATATAGTATAATCCTTTAGGTACCTAGTACACTGCCATTCCCTTCAGAGAGTTAAAGCTATTTAAAGGCCTCAACACTGTGGCAGTTGCATGCATGTGTGTTATATCTTTTTTATTTTCTTCTATTATATTTTTTCAGTGGATAGATAATGCAGTTGCTGAGAATGAGAAATACTGATTCTTTCTTCCAAATTTACACTGGCAACAGATGGGATCCCTGCTTTTCCTAATTTCAAGGGACACAGAACATGGAAATGTAGGGAAGCTTATTATTAATTAATGCAAATCTTCCCTCTTTAATCATATTGTCTATTTTCAGGTGTTTATGCCTGTGAAGATGATGATGATGATGATGATAATTAGATACATAAATTAAAAAAATATAAAATTGGATTAAAAAATATGAGAGCTGATGGAGATAACAAGTGATCTGCCATTTTTATCTCAAATGTCTCTTGCTCCCTAGTGGTGCATGTGTGTCTCTGTACAGACAGACATAGATATTACATAAAATACAAAAGTTCTGTGTCTGTTGGTACAAAACCTTACACAGGCACAGTCCCCTTGATAATTACAGGCAAGAAAATGAACATCCACATCTTAATGATAAAATAATTCTTTCATTTAAGTCACCTCAAAGGCAAAAATTCTGTCACTAGTATTCATAAAGAGTGTTTGAATAGTCTTATTTCAATAATGGGACTACTTACAGAGATGACTACTCTCTGCAGGAGGAGAAGAAAGAAATCTAACTAAAAGGCCTTTAAAAATACTTGCTGTTGGGATAGCAGAGTTCTCTAATTTCGTGACATTTTTCTGAACTTGGTAATCTGATGAGATGAAACTGATTCCTGAAAAGTGAAAACGGTGCCTTAGGAACCAGTTCAGGTTCCTACTTGGAATGCTATGTTTGTTTTTCCCTACTTTGATGCTCTCCTTCCATGTTATAACTCGTAGTTGCAGCATTACTTCTTCAGAGAGTGACGGAGGGATCTGGATGAAGGTAGGAACAAGACACTGTCTGCTGCATCAATCTTAAGGGAACACGTTACTTCAGGGAGGAATCCCCAAAGAACTAATGCTTCTGTAGCCAGCCCGAGTTTTTTTCTTTAACTTCACAGTTTACCTTTTGGGAGAAAGAGGGAGTATGTAGCAGGAAGTAGTAGGACAACACTCTAGGGAATCATGTCACCAAGGAGAAAGCCAAGGAAAGCATAAATATGTTGTGAGCTGAAACTGCTGGCAACTAATACCAATGATTTTTGGATCCATTTACTGACAAGCTGAATTACTTTAAAAAAGAATGTGCATTGCAGTGGGGAGGAAAGATGTATAGAAAAGAATGTTATATTCATGTTCACAAAGTAGTATTTTTTGTTTTCAGAGAATGGCTATAAAATTTGATATTGTTGGAACTACTTTATACTCTACTGAACACAACTAAGAGTTCAACACATCCATAATTTTTAAAGTGCATTTTCATTGTTTTCCTCAGCCATGTCTTTCATTTTACTCCATTTCACTTTGGTATAGTATTTTTAACCTCATTGCTTATTAACGGTGTAATTTAAAAATAGCTTGAAGATTACACAGGAAGATCTCTCTCTAAACCTAAGTTTAGATATTTTGAACATATCAATTTGATGGCTGAACATGAACATTTTCTTTTAAATTTAAATAAAATCAACTTACATTTCACAAAACGTCCTTTCAGATATTCTACTAAGAAACTTATTAAAGTGTCCTGGGTTAAGCTGAGACAGAGTTAACTTTCTTCATAATAGCTAGCAAGAGGCTGTGTTTTGGATTTGTGCTCAGAAGAAAGCTGATAAAAAATGATGTTTACACAGCTGCCAAGGTCTTTTAGCTTCTCTGGCTGTCTGCAGACCGGAGAAGCTGGGAGGGAGCACATCCCCAGTTATTAGCCCAGGATTTGATCTTAGGTTTGGGATTGAGACCCACAGTGGCCAATAATCTATTCCATAACATACACATCATGCCCAGTATATAGGTGAGGACCCTCCAGAAGATCGTCCCTTTTTTGGTTCCAGATCTCTTTTTGCTCCGGGTCATCTCGCTCCAGGTGGTCATTCTCCCAAGGCCTTCCCCCCCACGCCACCCTGGTCTGCTCTTGGTCTGGGACGCTCGGACTGTTATCTCTGTTCCATGAATTTCGGGACTCTCCCTGCTGCGGGATCATTATCCAGGAACAGGCTGAGC
>NW_010098684.1:0-10707 GCF_000699245.1 Pterocles gutturalis
TCCCACAAGAGGTGAAGGCTTGTTCCTGTTACAGAGGGGACCCCTGGCAGTTTGCTGCCCTGAGAGCCCCCAGCGATGATTCCTGCAGGCTCCCAAACACAACCCAACTGCACATCCTCCCCACACCAGCACGGAAGGGACTTCTTTTGCAAACTTCCACATACCCTACACAACGTATTGCTACTGAGTCCAGCACCCACAGCTCTACTACAGCCATTTGCTATTGACCTTGAAATTATTTATTTGGTTTGAACAAAAACAGTTCAATATGTTCAACATCAGTGGAGCTTTCAGTATTTCAAAGGCCATGCCAGCCCACTGATCCATCCTCTAACTTCTTGCAGTGGAAATCCTCTGATGCACAATCTCTCACCCCGGCATCCTTCTCTGATACAAATAGGAAGGTGACATGTGCGACAGAAGAACTAGTTTGGAGTGGAATAGCACTGTAACCTTATGCTATGTACAAGGTAGTGTGTTGCTTCGCCCCAGCAGCAGCTCAAAAAGCAGGATGATCACAGGTTGCATTTTTTTTTTTTTTCTCCACTTGCTTCCACTTTACTCCAGGCATACGGTAAGCTTCTCCCGTCCTCTGTGCCTGTCAGGCTGCTGCCCTCACAACGCCTGTCACTGAACATGAAACATGGGTCTCCACTTCCAGCTCTTCTCTCATCCCACCTGGGAAATAATTAGCCTGAACTACAACTCCCCATCATAGAGGAAACTAAAGCCAACGCCCAGAACACTGGCACTTCCTCCAACTCCCAGTTCGTAGTTCCTTAAAGGCTACAACAAGCCTACTCCAGCACTGCTCACAGTTGTACCTCACAAGGAAGCCCACTCCACAGCTACCACTCAAGCTGGATTCCTACTGAAACAGTCCTAACTGGCACCAAACAGAAAAACTGCTCATTTTACACGGGGCTGACAGGAGTTTACGTAGCCCTGGCAGCGGGGCCACGCATTTCACAAAGCATCCAGATTCACTCAAGTGTGGGGCACGTCTCAAAGCCCATCACTATCCCAGAAAGGCCACCCAGCCCTGGGAGAACTACAACGAAGAACAGGAGAACCCAGACAGAAGTACGGAATCTTCTCAAAGAAATATCCAACTCCAATATTCAACTCAAGTGTCAAGCATCTCACCTACTATTTTTCACTTAATATTCCATGGAAAAGCAACCCACGTTCCAAGCAGCTCCAACAGCCCATCGTTTAACACCACACGGACCTGCAGTATGTTGCTCTCCACCGCATGCCTCTGTGTGCTACACAAAACCACCAACAGGAAGATGCTCTTGACAAAGATGATTAATGCCTGGCTGCTGTACAGAAACCCATCTACGGGGCTTTAGCAAACAGTTGTTTTGTTCAATACCATAAGCAGAAGCACAAATTCACATTTCAAGCATGTGTTCCCACCCGGGTCAGTGAGAGCTCTCCCGCAGCTGAGACACCCCTAATCCTCCAGGAACAGATCAAGGAGGGGAGGTAAACTCAGCTCCCCCGTGCATTGAGGGTCTTTCAACTCATTTCAGAGAAGTCCTGTAGCTGGGGAGGGATTCTTTCATTTCTCCATCATCATCCAGCACATCAGTGAAGCTGTGCTCTTTCTGCTGTCTTCCAAGAGACCGACAATATGGTTTCACCTGTTTTTTTGCAGATCCCTGCAGAGCTCCAGGGCTGTACCTTTCAGACCAGAACTGCAATTTCCACGCACTGTTCTAGGGCTTGTGCCTTTTACTCACCCTATGAAGCATTAAATGTCAGCTCTTCCATATCCATGGCAAAATATTAGAACTGACAGAAAAGCCAGAAAACCAACAAGACTAGATGAATTAACAACAGTAGGGATACACACCACCATAACAGGTACAAAATACCCTCGTACAATCTGTCCATTGTCTTTAAAAGCTAGACTGGTATCTGTATTGATTTATCCCAGATGGGAAAAAAAACCTCACAGTAATCTACATCTGGTACAAGTATGTTCAACCAAATATTAATGAGGAAGAGTTCCTCCTCTGACTAGTCTGCACATTGGAAGTGTAATTATAAGCAAGGAAATATGGTTCATCCAAGAGAACATATGTTCGACTTGTGATGAATTGTCTGTGACACTAATCCCTGAATACAGCAATCAGACTATTGACTAATTATTGTAACATAATAGAAAACTAAACAAGGAGAACCTATCTGGTAAAGTGAAATCATAGGCTTTTCACATAATCTTGCAATTTGCTACCTTCTCATATTCTCCCCGCTTACTTGCCAAGACAAATCAGTTAAAAGCAACGGAACTGGAGTAGCGCAGCAGAGATCTGGTGTGTTCTTCCTAAATGTGAAATTCATTGAATCTTTTGGGGTTTTTTTATATATATACTGACTTGTAAGAACTATGAAGTGGATTGTTTCCAAACTGGAACTCGCTACTGCATGTCTGAAGTTTAATCCAGCTTCCCAGAAAGGTGCAGGCTATGAGATCGTTCTCCACCAAGAAAAGACAGAAACATAGCACAATGTCATATGTTTAAAAAATTTAAAAAAAAAAAAAAAATCTGTATCTAATTGACACAAAATTGGAGTTTTGGGGAATGATTTTCAAAACAGATTTTAACCCATCCTTTTCTGCTCTATCTTGGTATTTGAAGCTCAAATCCTCTCTGATTTAGTATGCCTCCCAAACACTGCCTAGCAGACCCTCAGCCCTCCACCTCTTCTGCCCAAGCTGTTGGAACACATGACGCTATCCTGACCCGCATCCGTCAATCCATCATCATCTCCAGCCTTGCATGACAGCTGCCCACTTTGCTATTTTTCACAATCCCCTCAAATTATTTCAGGAAAATGTAAAAAATTATAATGACAATACATTTGGAGTAGTCCTTGAGGTACTCTCCCAAGCAGGTGAAACATCTGTAATTATCATCAAAACTCATTTGGATATTCCCAGCAGCACAAGGGAAAAACAAGCCTCCTGCCTGTAAAATCCATATCCCTGGTGTGATGTATCTTCCTGCAGTGCTGCTACCAGCTGGACAGCTGATGCTGAATTCGGTAGCAGTCTGATCTCTGCACTTTCACTACCAGTAGGCTTACTTATTAATAGTTCCTAGAAAATAATTCTGCTTGCCCAGAGAGCTCAGAAATCAAAATGACTCTTACGGCCTGTGACTTCCAGGTATTTTAATTCCTGGATGAACCCACTTGGTTTCTAAGAAAAAGAGGCAGACTATTTCTGTAGCTGTGTTATGTCAGTTGACAGTTTCTAATTTCCTTAGCTATAGTAACTATTTCACAGTATTTCAAATATTTAATTGAGAATAAATGATCCATGCCATGCCTCAAACATGGCAAATGACTTCTGAACACATCAGGTAATATGTGAAAGAACACGTCCCAGGTGTATTTCCACCCCTGATTTGCAATACAGTCTTGGGCACGGTTAACAGCCCTGAGCATGGACCCCAGAAGTTCATCTGAACCCTGCTGGAAATCAGGGACAGTTCCTGAGGTTCACCCAGTCTGAAAGCTGGGCCATCCAGCGAGTCACGTGTGAAATAACCTACTGGATGCCTGCAGGAAAATTAATGCATCAAAAGGAACAGAAAATAGCAGCTTTCTGTAAATGATGGTCTACATTAATGGCAAGCCTTCTGGAAGCTTTCCATCTGAAGTAGCAAATAACACTGTCTCTAGTAACATGGAAGCAAAGAAAATAATTGAGGGAAATTTTTCATACGTGTGTTTGTTTTCTTTTCAGTTGAAAGCAGCCGCTGAGTTAAACCCCGAGAGATGTTCCTGACGGACCTCCAAACAGACCCAGTGGTAACAAGGATAAACACATTTCCTGTAAAAACTGGGCAACTCACGTCATCCATGTGCAAAAAAAATCTGGGTTTGCTTTTCTTTGCATCCTCTTCCGAAATGTGATCCGTAGAGACAGTGATGACAAAAGGTGTGAGTGACACAAAATGTCAACGCAACGTCAGACTACCCGAGTCAGCTAATGACCACACTGGGGCTCCATCAGAGACCCCATCAAGGTTATGAGATTCACACTACAGCAAAGTATACGTTTTCAAGCATGTTGACTGAAAAATACTGGTTTTCTTCTATGACCTCAGAACTACAGCAGTGTTTCTCATCCTGCACAAAGCCACCCCTCCTTCCTTGATACTGCCTGGTATGAGCAGAAGGAATTCAAACCTGACTGCAAGGCTGGGAACTGTTCATGGTTAGCACTTACTGCTGGAAGAATCCCAAAGGGCTTCACGGGTGTACTCTTAACAGTTAATTTTTCTAGATATAGGCTCAAGTCTAAAGTCACGTCTGGATGTGAACAGTGCACACCCCATAACTCGAAGCACTTGGATCCCAGGCTTGGGCTTCAGCCAGCTCCTATTGACAAGCCACGGCTACTCAGAGCTCAGTGCGTGCGAGTCCACGTGCTGGGTGCGCATTACACCGGACACTGTACGACACAACCCACCCTGCTGGGACGCCACGTGTCCAAACAGCTACCGCACTACCCCTCAGAGGCAGGCACAGGTCAACGACAAACTTGAACAGCGTTTCCTCCTGGGATTGCCTTCCATAAATACCTCAAAGCACACGAGGTATTTTCTCCACGACCCAGACCACCAGGTTTAAAACAAAACCATCACCAGCCCCAAACCCTGCAACAGAGCCTCAGTCACCTACCAAAAGCAGAAGGGCAGTGGCCCTTGTTTCTAAAGGCCAAAGGGGTTTTCTTCTTCAAGAACTCCATTTCGGAGAGAGCCACCTCATTTTTCTTATGCTACAGACGAGGACACACTCTCGGCTCTCTGTGCTCCTGCGTTGCGGGCTTCACTCTCCACACAAGACAAAGCTCTCATTGATTAAGACAACAAAACAGTTCCTACCCTAAACATTGGTACATAAAAATTAGTTTAAAAAAAGACAAAATACTTTGCTAAATAATAGTCAGGAGAAAAATTCATTTCAGATCATAAGAATCATTTTACACTAATAATTTCAAATTCTATGAAATTATATTTATTCTAAAATTTTCAAAATTGTGATTCTTTAAGATATCTTCTAAAATAATTTTGCCATTGTCAAAATCCTCAATTGTGGAAGTACCTGTAACAGTACTGACATATTTATAAAACCAATTTTAAATTAAATAAAGTATTTTGCAAGAAGTCTCCTTTTCATAACCTGGGTTGGGTTTTTGGGTTTCTTTAATTAAAAACAAAATATTTTCTGAGAAGTTTGTAGCTCAAACAATAAAATATCCAAAAGATATATAATAAGAAAACTGACACAGGCCAAAAGCTGAAACCCCAGATTTAAGCCAATCTGGGGAGCAATTTTCCTAAAAGAAGAGTAAACAACTAGCTCCACATAACTAGCAAGCTGGCACCACCAGCGAAGCTCCAAGAAGCACACCTAGTCCCCAGCTCCTGCAGATGAGCTTTAGCTCGATGGCCGCAGCAGTGGAAGATGCTGTGGTCCCCCACCACCCATCCTGCGTCTCTCACCAGTACAACCAGTAAAAACAACAAAGCAAACTGGCTCACTACATACAGGCAAGAAAAGGGGGGGCACTAGAGCCTTTCTCAGCTGGTGAAATTCTTCTTTCCCCCTGGCACTCCCCTGCAAAGCCCGGGGAGGTTTGCCCACAGACCTCTGCATGTGTGTACTTAGGAAACCAGGTTGCAGCTCAGCCCAAAGCAAATCCCTCCGTACCCCAGCGACTGAGAATTCAAATGCATACGGCTTCCAGCTCTGACATCTCTCCCTGGTTTTTAAGGCTAATGGAACAAAGTTTATGTTGCTGTGTTTTTTAGGTTGCCATAGAAACCTTAATAAAAGCCACCCTGACCTCTTTACAGAAAGGACTTGATCCAGAGCCCCTAGAAATCCACAGGAAGGCTGCCATGGTCTGCCCCTGGCTTTGGACCAGATTTATTTTCTAAGAACACAGTGTAGGAACCAAACCCTGTTCAGAAAGGGCTGGAAAGCCCACACAGACACACACTCCTGCTCAGGAGAACGGAGAACAAACCCCAGCTCCTCCATCAGGGCTATCGCATCCCTGATGCTGCAGCAAACCAGACATTTTGCATCTAATTCTAATTTTATTTTAAAAACTACAAAGCATACCAGAGCACTGGTGAAGCACATCCGTTTATATTTGAACTGAAGTATACTGGCTCTCTCCTGGATTTTTCTGGGTGGAAAGGGAAACTCAGTGGGTCACAGCAGGGTAATCTCTTTTTAATGTAGTGCTCTGTGCAAAATCCACACCCAGCCAGCCAAAGGAAGACAGATATTAATGATATTATCTTGCCCACATGCAAAAATAAAACCTCTACAGTGCTATTAATCTGCCTTGACGGCCTTCTTAACAGAACTATTCCAAATTACCACGTCTGTTAAAAAACACCGAAAGAATATTGCTAGAATTAAAATGCATTTTCCAACTCCAGTGGAAGTATGTTTATCTTAGATATTTATATGGTCTCCACTACCTTGGTATCTGGATTTTGTACATTTTTAACATGATTTTTCTATGTGGAAGGAAAATATTTATCCCCATTTTGCAGATGGGGAACTGAAAGAAAGAGCAACTCGCCCAGCACTGCCAACCAGAAGCACCTAATTAACATCAGGTTTCAAAACATCAAAAAGTTGCCTTCACAGTCAGGAGTTTCAGAAAAACAGAAACTGTACTTACTGTACTTGTCCTGTCTTTGCTGAACCCAAAGATGCTTCTTGGCTTTTGTTTTCAAGTATCTTTGAGGGATAAAAATTTATTTTAAGCAAAACAGGTGAACACAGGCATGTGATTTCTGAATACAGGGGCCTTCAAAGAACAGGAGAAAACTGTGAAACCCAGGAAAGTCAGCAACACTTGCTCTGCCTTGACCCAGACCTCTCCTCTTCAGTCCAGAGCCCTGGAAAACCAGGCTGGTTACTGCTTTGGCAGCTGCCCTGGGCTAAGCAACAGCTACCCCTTGATGGAGAACAAGGAGGTTCAAACCCCACAACCAGTAATGCCATGATCCCGTCATTGCTGAGGCAATAAGCCTGAATCTCCCCTTTCTACAGTAAAAAACCCAGTGACATGCCAATCTCTGTCCCAGACGCTCATTCTTGGGGCAGAAAATCTCAGTTCTGCCTACAGCTGAGCCTCAAGCCAGACCCGAGGCAAGCCAACCCCATGAGAGAAGCTACTCAATCTTTATACTTATTTCAGTTTCATAAAACTACTACAGAAGAACCCTGCCCATGCAGAGCATCCCTTCCAGAGCAAACAGATGGTGAAAATGAAAAATGCTTCAAAAACAGAATGATGGCTGCAGCTACGGTACAGGACACTGGCCAGGAGCCACGCTATCGCTATCCGGCACAACCCACCCACCAAGCTGTACGCCGCAGTCCGGGCATCAGCAAGAAGCCAGGC
Source organism: Pterocles gutturalis (assembly GCF_000699245.1). Lineage (NCBI taxonomy): Eukaryota > Metazoa > Chordata > Aves > Pterocliformes > Pteroclidae > Pterocles > Pterocles gutturalis. Next base: position 7,457 of record NW_010098684.1, read on the forward strand.
TTGGGTTAGCAAGCTTTTTAGCACACCAAGAGCAGTCTGCCTGTTGCATGAGACACACGTGAAGAGCTCTGAATTGGGCAAGACGGTCAACATGCACTCCAGGGTACAGCATCTCAACCCGCGTGACTACAGCAGCATCCTGGATAAACCTCCCAGGAACAGACATGCCCAAGAAGGTCGCCTCTCAGAACAAGAGAGCCAGAGAGATGCCTTCTGTGGAATCTTACAAAATTATCTGAAAGATCTGAACAAATCTGCAACGTTATGCCAACAGCAACACATTCTGAGGTGTCACTAGAAATCACCCCACTGCTCAGATAATTATGTTTTCATAATCAGAACAAAGGATTGGTCAACACAGCAACACGCCTTCAAGCCACCAAACAGTGAAAAATTAATAAAGTCAAAGTCTTAGAGTAATTTGGCAGGGATGGGTTTGAGTCCAAGTTGCTTTGCCTAGCTGGAAATACCTGAAAGACAAACCCATTGTGTTCTTTGTCATCACCCATAACCAAAATGTAATAATGCTCAAAGTTTTGATTTTTTTCTTTATAAGGATAAATCCCATTTTTTCCCCCTTGCTCCCTATTTGGAATTTCTCGGTGTAGATGTCAGCACCCAGAAGACTCCCCAACACTCTGTACCACGCTGCAGACATGGGCTGCAAGTATCTCCAGAATTTATTCCTCCTGAACTTGAAGTTGCCACCAAGGTGGATGCGCAGAGGAGATCCTCCCTCTGGGAGGAACAAACAAGCCCTTGGAGCTGCGTATTTTCTCATGTCGCTGGAGGGACTGCAGTAGGGACTCCTCCTTGCCTCTCGGATGACAAAATGTGTATTTAAACATGTAAATAGATGTTTGAATTTGCCCATGTGGTTTGCTGTTTTTTCACACAACATGGTTTTCTGCTGTTGTGAGAACACCTCCAAAAACATCAGAGCTGTTACACAAAAACCCCTTGAGCTTCTGTGCGCTGAAACAACAGGTCAGGGAACCACAGTAAGTTATCCAACCCGTGCATCAGCACCACTACTGCCAGCCCCAAGCACTCAGAGTATGCTCGGGATTTTTTTTCTTTGCTTTTTGCTTTCTTGACACAACTGTTGCTCTCATGTCTCATTTTCCCCAGCAAAAGAAAGAATGGGATATTCCTTCTGTCTTAATGGAAGTTAAGATTTTGATTGGATTTCTTGCTTTGTCAGCAGTGAAGAAGCAGCATCCCCAGCTCAAGGGATGCGTCTGAGACTGGAGCCTTCGCGACAGTGCATCCCCGGGGGGGCTCTGCCCCCACCGCAGCGCTTTGCGTCCCACCACAGGTGACAAAAGGTGGCCTTTTGCTATACTGCTGCATCTTCAAATGACTGGGGGTTTGGACCTGCCTCTACAAAATTATTTAGGGGACGAATGTGGACACAGAAGGGAGGGACAAATGAGGCTAGAGGATTTTGCAGATCTCTGCACCCCCCAAACCCAGCACATCAGTATTAACTCCCATGGAAACACACCCTGCTCTGAGCATCAGGGCAGGCGTCCCCCTGTGCCACCACATTCCTGCCCAGCGCTCAGCCTCACACGTTCACTCAGCCATGGGGAAAAAATACCCGTCTCAGACTGCGGCTCCTAGTGATGCCCATTCACATCCACAGTCTGGTTCTTTCCTGCCATTCATTTTGTGACATTGTCTTTATCATAACAGCTGAATCTTTCTAAGGATGGCTGAGAGGAGCTATTCAATTATCTACGACAGACTTTGCCAAGACCGAGAACACTGCTCCCCAGCTTTGTATGCTCCCAGGAACCCTGCTTTGACTTTTGCTTTGAGATACCACCACCCCTAATCAAGCTGAATCTAAACTAAAGACCAGCTTGACTTCTGTTTTACCAACAAAGCTATCAGATTAAATTTATAAATGAAATACTAAGGCTGCAGTGCCATCACCAAACCAACATGAGGCCAAACGCACGTCACCTGACCCACACAGGAATATTTTCATTGATATTGGGGTGGTTTTGATTGAACACATGTAAAGACAACGCTTCAGAAGGCTATGAACCTTAGTCTCCAGACCTATTGAACAGCTTAAATTCCAGCCCGGATCACAGACAGCAACTCAATCTTTTCATCCATCGCTCGTCATTTCTCAAAGTACGTTATAGAGAGAAACCTTTCACTAGGAAGGTCTACAGCATTCACCATGCAGAGAGGCTTCACTTGTACTGAGCAATAGCCAGCATTTTCTAAGCATCTGGTATCCAAATGCCTGTTTGGAAACGGCATTCACTCTCCTGGGGCAGGCACACACACACACCTCATAAAAACAGATTTACAAGTCAAAATCAGCTATGGTTTGGAATGCAGGTCCTTTTCCGTGGGTGCTGCAGAGCACGAGGTGCTCCCCAGATGTGCCTATTGTAATAAAATGCACACTTGCAGCAACAACCACCAGCTAATCCATTATGGCTTCCCACCTCTGCGGTCACATTATAGAGCGTAAAATCATTACGGCTCATTCCAAGGGAGGGCAATGGCTGTTAACTCTTTGTTCTGTTTAATTAGAACTACCGTGGCAATCCTGGGGCGTGCACACAGTCCACAGGGACAGCGGCCAAGTGATGAGAGTTGTTACACACCACACAATGTCACTGAAACACAAAGCAAGTGGAACCCTCACTGCAACCCATTTGTAAACTGTCCACTAATTTCACTGAGGGGACAGAAGTGCCTTTCATTTCAGCACATTCAGACCTGGCAGAACTATTCTTGGGGAAATATTAACTATTCTTCCTTCCCTGCGCATCATGTTTGCAAATTACTATTATCATTCTTTCACAAAATGAAATTAGCTTTTTTTTTTTTTTTCTTTTACAAATACTTTTCTTCAACTGCCATTGTTCACTTCCTACTTTGGTCACGGTTGTTTCAGTCTGTGGGTCACTCCTCAAGTTTGAACTTCAGCTAAAAAATATTCACAAGTCCTGACTGCTCCAGTCACCGGCTTGACCTCTACCACCACACTCCTCGCACTGGAAAACAATGAATTGTACACACAGATACTGAAATGAAGAGCAGCCATCCCTGAAATACTGGTACCAACAAAACACATTTGCGTAAATTACCTCAACTGGTAAATGAGGAACAGACAAGTTGTCAAAACACAACCTGAGTTGTAGTAGAAGTGGGAAGCTTTTCTGCTGTTTAACTAACTCTGCCCTTAGCATAGGGGGGGGGGGGGGGGTTTTTTTGGAAGT
>NW_010098684.1:10738-25289 GCF_000699245.1 Pterocles gutturalis
TTATAAAATCCATTCAGCTGTTTCTGAGGTAGATGAATGTGGAAAAAAAAAAACCTCACAGCTGTCAACTTTACTTTTCAGTTCCTTTTTTTTTTTTTGATGCTTGGATAATTAAAAAATGGCTTTGATTTAAAACTCCAGACTTGGCAAGGGCAAATGGTAGCCTCGACTGAAAAATGAGTGTGGTGCTTTAAGTTCTGAAATAACCATCTTATGGATGTCTAAAACCAACTCCTGAACCTGACACAATACCAACAAGAAGCGCTCTGAACCTTGGCAGGTGCAAAGTCAGGCATTTGAAAGATTGCATTAGCGTTTGTGTATTTGAACTCGGAGCAATTCAAAGCAGTACAAGTGATTAAATCCAGTAAGGGCCCATTAAAAAAAAAAAAAAAAAAAATCTACTGAAATCTGCTATCCCTGCTAAGTCCCACAACTAAATATCACCTAAAACAGCACCTCCTTGAAACGGCACACGTTATTTTGGTTTTATCTCTACTGCAATACAGCCGTAACATGCCAGTGAAGTTAACTAACACACGGACCAAACTGGGGATACATTCTCCCTGGCACGGTGAGGCAGTACTGGAACCTGCTGGCTGCTCACTCGTCACCAGTTCTCGTTTGGTTTCCTCACAGCTTGAGTGGGTTTGTGTGTTGCTTCTACAGCGGCGTTGTGTGTTGAGCATCATCTGCGAGCTGGCATCACAGACTCTTTTTACATGTCTCTAAATGACCATCGGCTCAAAAAATACAACCTTGGGTCAAGCACAGCTGCTTAACTCCATAGTTTACATGGTGAAATCTGACATCTCGGGATCTTTTTCCTTAGGGAAACCCAGTTTAATTCATAAACTTACATTAAGGGGGAAAAATTAAATTAAAGCCGAGCTTCGGTAAAACAGAGGGCTTTCAGTAACCTCCATTCAGTAGCCAAGAAGTAGCAAGGAAAACACAATTTCCCATTTTTTAATTGATGCTTATGCCAAAACGCCTCAGGTATGTACAATCCCAAACAAAAGTCTTCGGGGAATTTCAGCCTCAGGAAACATACTCTCCTGAGCAAAATGAGGTTTCCTGGAGTCGGTAGTTCTATTGCAGAATACTGGATGTTAACTTTGTTAATAAGAAAACATTTTTCAAGTGAAAAATGACTTGCTAAACCACTTTTATGTCACTTTTTCAGTAACACTTTAAAGTAAACAAACCTGAGATGTTAAACAAAATAAAAAACCCACTACACCTGCAGAGTTTTACCAGCTCACATTACAAAGTGCTCTCTGAAGTGGTTGGTGAGCTATTTCCATTACAAACAGCAAGTGTTCTTGAAAGTAATTCAAAGAGTCAAATTAGGCAGATTACATCAGAGTATATTTCCCTGCAGCATAAGGACTTTTGAAACACCTGCCTGACATATTTCAACCACTGCAGAGAAACACGGCCCTGCCTAGTTTCAGGGACTGCTGGAGCTCAGAAAGAAACGTTAGTTTATATTTAATTCTAAAAATATAATTTTTAATTAACAAAACTGTTTTGTTTGCTATTTGTACTTTAAATACAAACCAGGGGCCAAAAGCTGCACTAACTAAAATTACAAGAGGTTTTGTACACTTCATATTAAACACTAAATGCCTCCTATTAGTCCCAGAATTGTCTGAAACATGTTTTAGCTAATCAGATACATTACCCACAAAACTCGAGTGACAAGCTCGAGCAAGTAGTAATGGCATGTCGGAGAAGCCAGCATCAGAGACAGAGGCACACCTTCACGTTAGCATCGGGAAAGGAGAGTTAGAGGGGATACAAATGGATCCACTGTTACAGCTGAACTGCCCCAGATGCATCCGAAAATTTCCAAGACTGCTGCAATTGCCTTTTCACTTCAGTTCTTGGAAAAATACTGGAGCAAAACATTGCACAAACATTTTAACCAAGACACAGAGATGACTGATAGCCAACGTGGGTTTCTCGAGAGCAAATCACCTCACAGCAGCCTGTTTCCTTCAACAGCAGATGGACAGGTTACACAAACGGGGGGAAAGCAGCCAATGCAGTTCATGCCCTAAATCAGCAAAAGGAGTAGAAAGGGCAACAAAGACAGGAGCAGGAGTAATTTGATGTAATAATGTTTTGATGTTGCCTTTCAGGCAGCAATTTCTTCATCTTGACGTATGTGCAAAGCTGGCTGGCAAAGGGAGCCAGACTCTGCTTGGTTCTGTCCTAGCTACAGTTCATTTAATATTTTCTTGATTAACTGAAATGGTGGAATAGGTAATGTGCCTCTTAAACACACAGCTAGCGCTAAGCCAAACAGAGCCGCAAAGGGAGCGGGGAGGATTAGAGGATTACTATACAAAGTGGGGGGGAATTCAACTCAATATGGAAAAACACAAGATTTAACCTGAGTCTATAAGAATAATCAGTTGCATAAATCAGAAAGTGGGATACCCAACAGACAAATGGGAATTATAACTGAAGAATCTGAACATCAGGCAGCAAGACCATAGTGAAGAAAAAAAAACCGTACATACAAATAGAAAGATAGCACGAGATGTGTAGTGTGTTCAGCTCAGATACTATATCCTGTTTTGAAAACTCCTCAAAAATATAAATCTGAAAGACTACCTAAGGAAAAAATGAACAGATGTGTCAGAAACAGAATGTCTGAAGAAAAACCAGAAAATTTTAAGTTGTTTATAATATAAAAGACTAAGAGACACTGTATTAGTCTCCAAGTACTTATGTGATAAAACAAGTTATCTGATTTGTTTTCACTTTGGATATTCAAGTAGCATACAGAATGTGGAAATACAGCTGAACCACATCAGTAAAAGCAGAAATATTTGTCTGAAGTCAGCTTCATTAAGACAAATTCCTGACTCCTAAAAGAGGGTTCCATTTACATTTCAGTTTTTCTCAAACTGACACAAGATAAAGCTACTGAGAATCACAAAGAAGATGCAAACATCAGAGAAAGCTTTCCAACTGCAAAGTCAGTTATGCACCGGACCGGCTTGCACTGCAATGCAAGGGATTTCCATCAGGAGCAAAGCCAAACCTCTAAACAGACGGGAAACACTCCTTTGCTCTGGAAGCCTGTCCCGCTCCACCCAGCCTCATCACCGGACATATCAGCAACGTCCATCCCACTCTGCAAAACAGGAGATGGCTAGAGCGCAAGACCTCCTCCTTGGCTTGAGAAGGGCAAGATGAATCACTGAGGTTGAAAACACTGCATGATCCGAGGGGGCTGCCCCTTGGATTTAGACGAAATGATGGGAGCAGCAGTTACAACAAGGAGCACCTATAAGTAAACACAAGAGCAAGGACCTTTTGCATCATTTCATGTTAAACGTCTGCCTTGAGTTAAGGACATGACATCTCAATTTGAGCTGAAAAGACATTTCTTACTCTCACAAGATTGCTCTTTTTCAGTCTTTGCATTTTTATAGTGCTCTACATTATTCCCCGTTATTTTTATTTTTAAATTTAAAATAAATCCTTTTCTAAATCTACAGTTCAACATCAGTTTTGCAGTTTAAGCTTCTTTCTTTATAACAGACAAAATCTCCTTATGCCAACAATGTAAGACAATGCAATATATTTCTAGGAGTCTTTTTAAAAATCTGTGATTAAAAAAAGTTACACCCATTCGTCACGTTAGGACTCCAGGAGTCTGCCAGGATGCCTGTGTATTCAATCCATCAATTCCAGGCACTATTTCTGCTTTTTTTAGAAGCAGAGTTTCACCCGCCACTGCAATGCGATGGTCTCTGGGGAACACAGCTGCCATTCTGCACCCCTCTGACACATCAAGAGGAATGAGTTATGCCTGATGCACTCTATCAGCAGTGCTGCTGACCCTTTCTAGGTAAGCTTGTAGGGAGAGGTAAGCATCCTTTATTAGACCACCCTATACAGCATTATTGATTCAGGACTGCACACCCAATTCCTGCTGCAATTGTTGAGCTAGAAATTAGCTTTCCAAAGCGAGTTTTTCACCTCTTATTTCTACCAACAGCAGGTACACAGCATTGCAAATTCTGCACATAAGCATTTTGGACGACCAGCTTTTAGCTAAAGATTGGAGGCTGCCTTTCCAGCTGACACTTACAACCTTGCACTTGTTTTTCCTGCAAGAAAGTAGGATATCTGCTAGTACGTAGGAAGGAAATTAACCCGCTTGGTTCTGTTTTCACCAGAGAAAATGCACAATTACAGAGCAACAGAAGGAGCAGGTCAGATTTCCAGCACTATGCCCAGAGAGCAGAGCTCCTGAGATGCATCATTCAGGACACTCACGCAGAGCACAAGCACTGCTGGGCTGCAGCGTGCTGCTGCCACTGCAGAGCTGCTGGATCTTATGCAGCTCCTGGGGAGGGGGAGGAATAGGCCAGTTCCATCAGTTCTTACCTATCTCCTGCATTTCAACAGCCAAATAAAAGTCTGCTGTCAGAAAAGCTGAAAGTTTTTCTTATTACATAATGGATCCCAGCGATGCCCAAGTGTTTGCTTTAATTCCTTCATGGGTATGAGCTGGGGATGGTTCCCTTCAGAAGGAACCTGGCAGTTGTGCTACGTAAGACATTGCAGCTCATGTATAATGAGGATGTCATGGTAAAAATGTCTTTTTTTTTTTCATGGTGCACAAGCTCTAAAACTGTTAAACCAGCACCCTGTAAGTCAAGTCCTAATTTTATGGAGTTAAGAAAAATAGCTTATAAACCCAATAAAGCAGTTCTTGGGAGTAAATTGGTGTGTCAGAGCAAGACCTCGTAACGCACTCTGAACTGGGATGCAAGAAACTCAGACAGGCTATCAGAAGCAGCCTTACAGAGAGGGAGGATACTCCATTTCTAAACTTAATCAGGCCCATGGCACGACCAATACATTTTTCCTCTGTACAAACTAGAGCATTAGATGGTCCCAGGAGCAGTAAGTCCAAGACTGAGAAAATTTAAATTAGTGCAGTCAAGAGTTATCGCCACAATGATCTCTGTTCTCGCTTTTTCTCCCACAACTAATTAAGTATTGTGAAGCATTCTGTACCATTCTTAAGCGATATGTTTATTTTACATCCAAAGCATTACTTCTCACTTAGAAAATAAATTAAAGGTCAAAGATACATTCTGACACTTGTGGTTTCCTCTGAAGAGCTGCTGCTCAGCGGGGAGGCGGGGGGCTCCTGTCCAGGTACTGAACGATGGCATGGTACACTGGGTTTGAGACAAATTGTCATCACCTGCGTGACTGAAGTACATGACTCCTGGGGCAATCCATTCCTCAGGCATCTAATAAATTGAACTTGCAATGATTTGTACCCAAGAAATTACTAGCCTAAAAATACATGACTATGAAAAAGCTGCAAAATCAGGCCCCAGTGTTTGAAAAAAAAAGAAGTTACAGAAGCTTTCAGTCAAGAAAAAAGCCCTCAGGGAAAAAAAAAAAAAAAACCACCACAACACACACCACACACAAAAAAAACCCACATGATCTTGAAAGGTACTGTTCACTTGTTTTGCTCTTTCTCAAGAATCTACAAGAATCTAATGAAGTTATGATATTGAAAACACAGTTTTACATAAAACACAAGAATGAAACAGTATTTCCAATTTATGGGGAAAAGGTTGATTCAAGACAATGACACATACTTAGATGATCCCAGAAAACTTTAGAACAAGTTTCCATTGACATCCACCTCCATGGGACACCTCCATTTCTTAATGCAGACTTGGGACAGAGTGCTAGATTTCAGAACGATGCTGCCATTCCTCAAGTTAGATATTTCTCTACCTATTTAATGGAGAGCTTGTTTCATATAAGCACCTTCTGCTGTATGCTAGCATATCTCGAAGGTTCATGAACCTACCCCAGTCAGCACATCCAGAAAGATGAAGATCTCCGAAGGTTTCATACCACACTGAGTATCATTCAGCTGCGAGACACACACAAGGGTTATCTTTTTGGCCACAGCTACAGCGTATGTGGCTGCGTATTGTATCATAGCTACAAAAAAGTTTGTTGTTCTCTTAGGTGACTCAGGTCTCATACCCCTTTCCTGCTTACTGGAGTGATGACTTCCACCTCTGGGCTCAATGGGACTAAAGTCACCATTAGTATCCGTACACACTGTAATAACTATCTATGTTTTTATACAAAAGGGTCACAAGGGTCTTGCTGCACAAGCTCTGTAAGGCACAGAAATTATTTACACACAACCAACAGTGCAGAGTGTTTCTCTACACCACCCCGATGACCAGTCCAGAGCCCACAGCAGGAAGCACAGGCTGGGGGCTGAAGTAAGGACAGCTTCCAGAGAACGTACCTTCAGCCAGGACTCACCACACTTGGCACTGTACGAACACCTAACGACAGAAACTGTGTTCTGAAGGTCTGAAAGAGTCTCTAATGCATACAGAGAAGTGAGGCACAAAGAGCTGAAGCAATTTCATAAAGGTTGTAGAAAACACACAGTTAATTGTACAGGTCTCAGGGCTGAGTTCAATACTTTAAGGGCAGTCAATCCTTTCAAAAACAAAGTGACACACCAATTAAGGGATTAATTAACAGTCCTTTAGCTGGAGAAAAAAATCCCCTACCTAGAGAGAACCTCCCTACAGACATCACAGTCTTTATAGGTGTTTTGTGCCAAACCCATCTCTGGTATAACCCCACACGAGTCATCTCAGAGAGTCCGGAGCAGCATCAGAAATAAAGCCGTGACGCATGTGAGCTGTGTACCACCCGGTGGACACCACCAACGTGGCCAGCCAGCTGGTATACATGGCAGAACTCCTCCGGCCCTCGGTGAACACATCATTAACATTCAGCAGATGTTACTGAACACGGTGAACCACTTGACAGATAATATAATATATTGTCGTGTGTTTGGTCCACATCACAACATCAGCCAACACCGGGCAAACAGTGTCACTCTCCTGGGAATTCTGGCAATGCCTGTAAGTGGTTGGATTCACGAGGCAGAGCGTGGCTGCCTCAGAAACAGTTTTCCAAGACCTGCTGGTGCATGCTTTCGGCTTTCCCAGAGAAACTGGAGGCATCAGGAAAAAAAGATCCTGACTGCAGGACCAACCAAAGCAGCCCAGACCTCACCACTGCAACCTTTCAAAACCACTGTTGGTACCTTCACACACACAGATGAATGTCGAAATTACTTCTCCATGCATTGAAGGAGAATCCTCTGGGGAAATCAGCAGATGCTGCCCAACTTTAACTCATCTTCAACTTCTGCACTGCCTTTTTCTTGCATTATTTTGGTACGGTGTTCATGAAAAAGACCACAGCAGCACTTGAGCACAGTATAAATCTCATAGTGCTAAATCATTGCCTTGATAGCATATTGTAAAGTCCCCCATTAATAAACTCTTGGTAGCCAGTTTCCCAAGAAGACATTGTGTGATCACAGATACTCCTAGAAAGATTAAACTGCAGCAGCAGGACATTAATTGGAAGCCCATCAAGACTATAGACATCATCTACCTTATGGCAGTATTCCAGACTTAGATGACCACAGAAACAAGACTGAAAGATTATTACTGTGCTGAACTTACAAAGTACATAAAAAAAAAAGCCCACTGAGCAGCTGAGAAAGGAAAGCAAGGACCACAATGTATGCAGATCACTGGTATGTACAATTAATACAAAGTTGACTTTTCTGTCATACTCATTCCAAGAAATGTTCTTGAACAAAGCCTCACTTCTTAAGGCTCTTATTCAGTGCAACAGGTGTTTAGTTATATATTTGAGCTTCAATAAGTAAATGTGCAGAATTGCTTCTTTTTTTGTTGAACTGAGAGCCAAAGCTGCAAGCAGGTTCTGATGGTGGTACCAGACAGACACTGGAGGTGTAACTCCACGTTCACAACACAGTCCCTTTCCAGATCCCCTGCCACGCAGACACACTGCTCCTCCGTCAGCTCGGTGCTGAGCAATCCCAACAGCGTCATGCAAGTGGGAGGCTGGCTGGAGGTATTTCAGCCACCCCCAAAGGGTACCCATCTCTGGAGCAGAACAAAGCAGCTGCTCAACAGCACGTCAACGCCCCTTCAGGAGAGGAAGCGACGGAAAATACCACATCCATTGAAATTTCATTTGAAAGAATGCACACGTGGTTTAGGAACGGAGCGAGACCGAGACAACATTTCAAGAGAAATACTATGCAAACAACTTCCCCTTCGGTATATGCCACCACTCCCATCTTCGAGGGACCGAGTTCAGAGACATAACGGGGCCAAGCTTGTTAGCTGCTGGACTGAGCCCGTCCACAGGAGAGCATTCAAGACAGGACTCTAATCCAAGTTAGCTCCAAAGCCTTTGAAGTGGGAATGCAGTTTATAGTCCTCTGGTAATTCCTTCCTTGATAGGCTGGAGCAAAGTCTTTTTTTTTTTCTTCCTCTTCTTCTTTTAATGGAAAATGGCCACCACTAAAAGAGAGCACTGCACCGATGCTGCCTGAGGGCAGTCGTTATTCGCCTCAGGAGGGAGTTCAGGTAATTTATAGGGATGCATGTTCTTTTGATCAAACTACGTTTATTTAGAGTTAATTTTACTTAGAGCTAAGTACACAAGAAGCTGTGAAAGGAAGAAAGTCTTGCCTCGGGCCTGCAGCACAGAGACAGAAAATGATTTCATTGTTGTCACAGCTCGTGCCAATAATACAGAAAAATCTATCAAGCTGGCACCATTTTCCTTTCTCAAAAGAATTTCCTGGGCAGTGCAACTGAAAACCTCTGGCAATAATAATGTTAACACAACAAATTATATCATTTACACACCGGTCTGATTCCCCAACAACTCCTCTTCAAAAAAAAAAAAAAAAATCTTAATTACTTCATGGATATTTCAGCCAGAACTTTTTTTTTCATAAAATAATTATATCCAGTAATTAAAGTCAAATATGCAAAAAAACCAGAGGTTACCTTGAGTGTATGACTGAAATAACCACGTCCATGTCAGGTGCCCAAAGGTGCAAGTTACCCTGTCAGTCTGAACGGTTCCCAGAACACCACCCAGGAGCCTGAGCATCTCTTTGCTCAGCAGGATGAAGCCATACACACATACACCTGCATTCTCGAAACTATTTTTCGTTTTCCCCTGTTGTTAGTGAAACGGACTGTGGGTTTGTTCAAATTTATACAATTCAGCTATGTACTCAGCACTTCCCCACAAACACCCTGTGTGTACCAGCTAGGTCTCTCCAGCCCACACCACAAGCAGGGTGGTGGGGAGGGTCCCATCCCTGCTACGGCCAGTTAACTCAGATTGAACAAGGCTTTTCACTTCTGTGGCTCACTGTCTTCACTCTTTGCATCCCTCCCTAAACGGTAAGAACTTCAAAGACTCTTCTTCCATAGTTCAGGCTGATGGAAATGATCCCAGAAGTCTGCTGTGGTTCCTAGGAGACATGATACAATATACTCCTGGGATTTTTGCCATTTCCCAAATGTAAGCCAGCAAAATTCTCCATTTAAAATATGAAGGAATCCAACCACAAGCTTTGCTTTGGTTGAAGACACAATTCTCCAAAATATTTTGGGTAAGTGAACAATGACAAACAATAAATAAGCATCTACAGTAGAAGCCAGGAAACACGAAGATATCAAGTCTCCATCACCAGTAGCTGCGTATCTGAATAACTGCGTATGGGACAGCAGTTTTTGAGGACTCCGGCATCACATGGCAGCTTCTGAAGCACAGGTCTGCTTTTGATACAGGCACTATTGCCCAAGAGAGTCCTTCTTTCAGGATAGATATCAACATCATTTCCTTCAAATCCCATGTACCAGCTTGGGTCTCTTCCCAGAGCTGACCTGCATTTAGAGAAGAGTCACGATGGCTTCCTTCCTTTACTTCAGTTCTGCCAGTGAAGGAAGACGATGCAGGAACAGAAAGCAGAGCTTTGGTCACAGGACTGCACTGGATCTCAGCTACAGTCAGGAGTAACCAACAGGGATGGAGGGGAAAGAGAAGAAAACGTTGGGATGGAAAAAGAGCAAATCCAAGCACGCACCAGGGCCTCAGAGGCTCCGGCGAGGTTTCCAGCTGTGCCATGGCCACACCAACACACACAGCACACGGTGTGCCCACAGCTCCGTGGAGACTCGCTTGCTAAGCACGCAGATGAGGGCCGCTAAACTGGCTATGGATCACACGGAAAGACAATTTCGAGCCATACAAAGATAAAGCAATGTTTCCACTCACCTGAGATGGCCTCTAACATGCAGCAGTAGGTGCCCGCTTCTGCTCTACCTCTGACTCAAGGCTCACAGACTAATTCGAGGCCTGTCCAAGCACCTCTCCATCCCTCTCCCACCCACCCTCTTCTATTTTGAGCTTTAGGCAGTGACTATGTTGCTTCCTATGTTTGTGTAGTGCCCGGTCTGGTAGGGATCCTATGTCTCACCAAAGCATCCAGTGAAGTCAGAGCAGGGCCACAAGGCACTGGCTGTGTTCCTAAACCCCACACTCTCTTGGAGGCCGATTCCCAGCAGATCCACTTCCTGAGCAAGAGCTAGGACCGAAGCACACAGCTCCAGGAAACAGCTAAATGCAGGGGTAGCACAAGCAAAATAAATAATTCCAGCCACAACAATAAGCAGAAACAACAGCTAAGCTGTTTTCTGAAAGCAAGAAAGTTCATCCCTACTTGTTCAAGGAGTCTGAAGCCAGCAGGACAAAACTGCACTATAGTACATGCAATAACGGTGGGTGACATCTCACCTCCCCATTTTATATGCAACTAGAAAAGAACAATCTTTTTCCAAAGCATTTTGAGTGCCTATTACAGTTTCTCTTTCCTTCCCATTTTATTAAGTCCAAGCTCTGGGATACTCCTTTACCTTCTTTCTCTGGAGGAGCAAGAGACTTCAGGAATAACAAGTCAAATTTTGGCTACTAGTCATCATCAGAGATCCAACCTAAAATTAGGTTTCTGGATGGTCCTGGTATCTGGAGACACATCGGGGAGTGCAGAAGACAACCTCACTTCAAACAGCTGAAGATCAAGCCAGCTGCTGAAACAGATTGGGGTGCTATTGGGGTATATTCCAACAACTCAAACCGAAATGCCCTCTAACCTCTAATTCAACCTGGCAGCAGACTGTGGAGCAGGAGAGTATTAGCCATACTTCATGTCTAAGAACTGAAGTACATGGTAGATTAGGAGACCAATCTTAAAACTGCTCCATACTCCAGTCCCTCATGAAAGATGGGTCTGCTGAAATCAGGCCTCAAGCGATTTGCCCAAGGATAAACAATAAATCAATGTAATTAGATTGTTTCCAACCTAAGTAAATTATGTAGTTTCCATGTTGAGTTAAAAGTTCTCTAGCTATCCAAATATATCCATGTAGGCATTATTTTATAAACTTTCCTTTTCTGAAGGAAATGTAAATATAAATATATAAAAAACATCAAGGCTACAGACCCAAGCACTCAAAACTTCGGAAATGCCGGAATTAAGCTTGCATGGGCAAAAGAAAATATTTTTCTCTTAATTTCATTCCCAGAAATGGTGAAACCATTTTTTGTTGAAGCTTTCCAAACAATTCATCTGAGGCAGACATTCAGCATGGAAAGTTTCAGCCCAAACAGTTAAAATTTGGCAAAGTTATGCACCACTGAAAACAGGGTCTTATAATGGGAAATGTGAGGCAAGCTTAATTACAGGCAGCACTACCAGCAGCATTTATAATATATTTAGGACTAAAATTTCATACTGGCTTTGCTAGGTCTGTTTTTCTAGGAATACTGTACAGAAGTATTTGAATCTTCTTACATACCTTTAAATTTCAGACTGTTTGTAATTCTGGGGTCTTTCACAAACTTGGCCAAAACTACAACACAGCTATTTGCATTAGCCATCAGACATACAAGTCACTACTTAAAAAAAAAAAAAAAAAAAATCACTTGTACAATATGAAGTAGAAGCAGCCACAGGTTTTCAGAGCATCTCAATACTCACAAAAGTTTCACGTTTCCACAAATTTTAGCATGGACATTTTTTAGCTTGTATATTTCAATCAACTCCAGAGCTGGTCAAATGGTGATGCTTTTGTTGTGAGAAGTGGGTTTCAAATTATTAAGACAGAATCTTCAGCAGATGTGCTGAAATGAGCAGATCTGCTCGATAAATGGCACTTAGAATTTCAGAAGGAAAGGAACTAAGTTCAAAATAGACAGTAGATATGCTGGTGTCTACGGAGCTGGCTGGCATCACTGCAGTGCTCGGCTCTCTCCATGGGTAGCATCTATTCTGCGTTCATCTCTTATTCGCGATAGAATCCACAAATTGCAATGTTATCTTGCAACACTGCATTAATTCTTTATCAGGTAATCAGTTGCAATCTTCAACATTTGTATGGTTTTAGCATGTATATAAAAGAATTCTGAAGGTCCAAACACAGAGTCAGGATGACACTGAAACACAAAGGACAGCACCAGACCAGAACGTACTTGTTGTTTCGGGGTTGGTTTGTGGGGGGGCAGGGGCATTACTTTATACAACCAGCTTCCTCTCTAATGCTAAACTGCTCACCAGTTACTTTGAGGTTTACAGCTTTCTTCAAGAATGTAAAACTACTTCCCAAGTAGAGACTCAGTAGGGGCTTCAACCTGAAGAGGATGGTGGTTAGTAGTCTATAGAAATGGGGTGGGACACCTACTCAAACAATGATTTACAGCAACTCAGAAACTGAATACGGACGGCAGTGAGGGGACTGAAGGAAAATTTTGCAAGAGCACGGAATGGATTTCTGTGCTCTCAGTCTTATTCTGGTTTATTCCATTCCTAAAAAGAGTGAAAATGTATCTTATGGAAATGTCAAGGTCTGTTTTGTTCTACAAGCAATCAAAACGCATTTATCAAGAGGGAGAATGAGCTTTTGGCCAAAGCCTTGTTGGAGATGCAGGAGATCTGCTTCCAGTTCTTTCGCTGACTACAAGCTTTCTGTTTCACTTTGGCTAACTCATTTACCTCTTCCAGTCCTCAGCTTCCTAGCTTTCAAGTGCAAATACCACCACCTCCTCCTCTTTGCTAGTTAGACGGCAGGACAGCAGGCTGTTTCAGGCAAGCACTGTTTCATCCTGTATGTTGTTGCCCAACGGCAACACATCCTGGGGGGATTTCAAAGCCTTACTGAAACAGAAATTCAAATTCAAATTGAAATACATCCCAGGTCTCTATGCTGTCAGTTGACTAAACACATTCTTTCCAGCAAATTTTACACACCCATTCATTTTAAATAAACATTTAGATTTTATCTGGTGCTTCTTCAATTTGCCTCTTTTGAGGCAAACTCCCCAAAACTACATCTAATATTCTACCCAGCTAAACATACAGTGACTTCTTTATACACTTCAATAATACAGTGACATAAAGCCTGTGAGGCAAGGCATCTATGGTAGGAAAAATAAAGGTGACCTATAAAGTACTCCTCCAACTTTCCTAAAGACTTTCTATTCGTAACTTGTAAATCACGGAGGTTTGTTCCATGGTGACCTTGCCAATGACGCTACATTGCGAGGAACATCTTTAAGAGCTCACGGTGACACAATGGCTTCTTGATTGATGTAGGAAATTTTGTGCAAATACACTCAAGCTTGCAGCAGGAGGTGAGGTAAGAAAGCCAGGAAACAACTATCAACTGTAAAAAAAGCCACGGTGGCCCTCAGCAGCTAAGCACCGCGGTTATTTTTTTCAGAAGTCATGCTAAGGTTTTAAGCTTTGTGCGCAACATCATCCTTATGAAAAAAAGTGTGGAACAGCAGCAAATCTCACATTGGGTCTGCCTAAACTAGAGCGTGCCGCTGCACTCCTGAAGTTTACAATTCAACCATAAAAATTTGTTTCAGACTCGTACTTGACATTGAGGGGCTCAGCTTCAGCAGCTGAAAGGAGGCACACCGCTCTTCACAGAAAATAAAATCCTCCATTTTGCATGAAACATTACAGATTACAGCTGTATTTCTTTAGGTTATTTGCCTCATCACACGCCAACGTTACAAAAACGCGAGTAATTTGTCACAGAAAAGCTGGGCTTCCAGAGCCAGCCTGAGACACTGGTACACTGACAACAGCTACACCCAATTTATCGCTAAACTGAGTATTTAATCTCTAACACCAATATGTTAAGCAAGTTCTTCTTACCACTCTGCCAGCTTGCGTATTTACATAGAAGACTGACACATTCCTTGGTTGATGCATAGACCTCTCCTAAAAATCTGTGCTATTAATCCAGCTCATCTTGCTCTCACTGCAGAACCCCAGCACATTTTTTGCTCAAAGCACTGCTCCAAAAACGGTGATCATTTCTCTCTACCTATATCCTAGGGAAGGTTTCTAAAGGAACAAGACTCAACCCAGCTTTGACTTGATGACATCCAAGGAAGCTGCAAACAAAGCAGGAGAGCTTCCTGTGGTCAGCTTGTCACAGAACACCATTTCACTTGTGGAATCATCCTATTTTAGGGTACTTTCACCAACTGTCTTCAAAATGAACCAGCAGTAGTTGACTTCATACGGACCCAGCCT
>NW_010098684.1:25311-31671 GCF_000699245.1 Pterocles gutturalis
TGTGATCCAGTTTTGCCTCCTTACTGCCTGTGATCCCTGGGAGATAAGGTTCAAACTGGGGTCTCAAAAATTAAAGAACTGAAGTTTTCTTTTTTTTTTTGTCCAGGGATATAGGCTATTCTGTGGCACTGGGGGCAGTTCAGGAAAGGGTTAAGCTATCTTACCACCATAGACCTAGCACTCCTTTTCAGTGTTAGTACTCCAGCACCCCCAGTTCTGCTCCCAGCAAGAGCTGGAAGGCTCAGGAGGAATGAAGGATGGGAAAAGATGTTCGAGCAGTTTTAGACTTGGCAAAAACTATAGCATCAAATTTTGACAAAATATTCAGAGGGCTCTGATAATATTCAAGTCAAACTAAGCATTTTCACAGTACCTATCCTCGATCTCAGGTGTATAAAAATATAGATTTCTCCAGGCTTTTCCTGTATCAAATACATGGTGGAGGAGCAATGTCTTCACTCAAGCCAGTAAGTCAGATCTCTTTCCATGCAGTGTTTTAAGGAAAATTACAAGATTTTCTTACAGCCACATTTTCACGTAAGACACAGCATCACTGAAAAGGAAAGGGTTTGTGGAACAACAGAATGAGAGACTGTAAACTTTACCGTAATCCTGAACGACCAAAAACACACCAGCATAGCATCTAGCATAAACCAGACTAATGTCTGGAAGATCAAGTCATAGAAAAAACTGTGAAGCTGCATTTTTCCATCAGAAACATCTAGGATGCCTACCAGTGTTGTGAAGCATTAGGAAAACTGCAGCTTCGGCATTTTGAGGGAGAAGACTTGCCTCTGCTGTCCATTCATATCACAGCAGCGCAGCCTTCACCCTCCCGTGGCTGAACCAGAGGCTCGTGCTGCAGCGTGGTTTCAGGGGAGCTCTGCAAATGGTGAGCAATTTGGGAAGGCTAACCTAAAACGCACATCTGCCAGCAATTACGCTCACTCACTGAAGCACAAAAGAATTCTGCTTATTTGTGTTAAGCTGTAAATGCAACATGGCATTGCATTCCAAATACAGAGATAAGTATGTTATTACCTAAGCCGAGCACTGTACATAGTCAAAAAAAAAAAAAAAAAAAAAAAACCAAAACAGGCATGTCAGCAATTATGTTATTACCAAGCTTTAATCTGGTTGCATATAAATCAGCATTGTTTGCTGTCTCGTAAGATTTATTAGTGCAGTAAAAAAAAGATTCACTCTCAAAAATGAATCTGCCTTCTTGTAACTATATTCTTACACACAGAACACCTGGGAATTCTCCCAAGGCTAACAGGAAGAATCCCCTGGTTCAAAGCAATCAACTGCTAAAGGACAAAGAGACAGAACAGTAATTATGTAAGAAAATAAATCCTATCAGGTACATCCAGCCCGGTGCCATCAGCTTCACTGGGACAGCACAGAAGACTCCTAATACCTCGTAATGCTGAAGAAAGCTGGGGCAGCTGCCACGTTCATCTATATCCTAAACTACAGAGATTGTGTTATTAACGTGGAATATGTATTATTAATGTAATATCACTTTTAAATGGTTTTGAGACATGGAAAGTGCCACAACTAGGGGACTGCAGATTCCTTCTACAAATTTTTTCATATGTCCTCCCACAAAAGTCATGAAAACACACAGCCAGACAGAAGAGAGAGGTTATTTCATGACTGAGAGGGATGAACTCGCCTTGCAGCCTTTATTACATACCTCCCACAGTTCACTCCTACATATCAGAGACCCCAGCTATCGGACACAAATCCTTCAGAACCTGGATCCACTCACCCTGCTACACGTGGAACAGCCTGCGTCAAGAAAAGGGGCAGGAGAGGCAGCCTCATCTTTCACACTCTCCTCCCCTTCCCAAAAAGCAGCTCGGAGCAGCATCCCTACAGCCAGGCCAGCTGCTCTCGAGGAGCCAGCTGGTGTAAATGCAATACTGTGCGTAACGGCAGAAAGCAGCACGGAAAGAATACAACCATCAACTTCAGACTACGCTTTTGCACCCAAACAAGGCAGCATGAATGATCCCAATATTACAGACTCCCAGCTGCAAGACTGCTTCCCCACTGAGGGTCATTAGCAAAAAAACATGTGTCACCTACCCCCTTCAGCTCACCGGGAAGCATCCCACCCTGGTAACAGAGGGAGGGCGAATGAACCATGCCTGACTGCTCCCCCCTCCTTGCAGCAGACAAACACGATCCGTAGCAAGGCTCGGAGCTGGTAGGTGACGATACAGTGAATTGGAAGCACGCGTGCTAAGGGAGAAGTGTAATGTAACCGGCACGCTTGAGACCTGATTAAAGCAAGACATCGACCGGGAGATTAAATTACAAAGGTGTCAAATTCATAGAAGGGATGAAGGCAACAAAGCAGAAATAGTTGGCAAGATGGGGAAAAGAAACATTACATCACAGGTTTTTTTTAAAATAGCAGGTTTTGTTGACAACCCCAGAAGCCACTTGGACTAAATAAAGAAGGAAAAAAATGAAGAGGTGGGAGTTGAAAGTGGGTGAAACACCTTAAATCCAGACAGGGCACTGTTTTATATGTAAAGCATGTCAGCAAAGGCAAGAAGAAAAACCAAGGCCGGCCTTGTATCTGCTTATTCCTTAGGCAGAAGCCCAGAGATGGGCTTCCGTCTTGAAAACAAGCCAAACACAGCCAGCAATAAAGGCTTTTGTGAGCACACAAACGTCAGGAAACAGGGTAAACACAAAGGACTGCTGTAAGGCTGAGGCTGCACTGACATCAGGACAAGGAAATAGCACCTGGTACAAATAAATCAGGAAAGGTCTATCCAGGCAGATGTTATTACCCATAAATTGGGTAATATTGGGTAATATTACCCATAAATTGGGTAATAATACTAAATTTGCATACAATAATACTAATTCACTATCAATAAGTATAAGATAACACACCCTTACAACCTTCACTGCATAGAGAGAAAAGCAATTTGGGGTGTTATGCACACTTAAGCAGATGTAATCAGAAAGAATTTACAGTCTAAGGTCTAGTCCAGAAAATTATATGCACATAAAAATATACGCCTCCAGATTTATTACAACTATGCACAGCACATTTTTTTTTTTTTTAAGAGGGACAATTTTTATATGCTTACAAAGACCTGAGTTGCAAGCTTTGTGCTCCAGGGAGACAGCACAAAAGAACCAACCCATAAATGCATTCACGTCTCTTTTCCACTCACTTCATCATCTCTATCCCTCAATTATTTGCCTTCAACTATTTTTTTTTTTTGCTAAAAACGTACCACCTTAAATATTTTTAATGAAAAATCCAAGGGATCAGCAACTCTGAACTCTCACACTTGAAAATGGAAAAGTATTTTGATTACTTTGAAATTAAATTTTGCTTCTCCTCCAGGAGGAGACATATTCACAGGTATAGAGTTCATAACTTCATTTCCTCATTTAATGCCCACAAAAACTGTTTATTGCCTCACGTAGTTTTCTGCTATGAATATTATCTTTTTACTTACACCACGAACTACAGTAGATCTTTATGTTTTTTCCTGCCAGAACACACTATTTTGACATATCCTTAGACATGCAACACGTAACAGCATTATAAATCAGTCGGTTTTCTACTACCGTATGCCAAGCTCACGCTGCTTATAAATGTCATGCTATAATACTATCATAAAGTTACTTCATTGTTAAATCACTTCCCCAAGCCCTTTATTGCTCTTCAGCGAGAAACATCACTATGGAAGCCTGCTCTCCCATGAACGCTGGGTTCTCGCTCTCATCAGACTGGAGAGTCAAATCATTTTACCATCACGCAGTGACACCAACTCCCAATCTGTCAGTTCCTCACTACCCTGGCCCATTGTTTCAAAAGCACAGGGAGACAAATAAACCTGCTTTCAGAAATTCAGACCTAGGTAAGAAGCTCCTCTGAAGAACGATGGCAATGGTGACATCCCAATAGCTACAAGAGTAAAACATGAGCAAGTTAGACTAACCGGACTCTTCATTAATGGTTTCCATGTATAATCAAATAAAAATAATGTGTCCATTAACACCTGAACATTTTTTCTCCTGAATCGAAAGAGATAAATAAAATCGGGGAGGAGGTGGTGTTAGCAAGCAGCAAGCAAACAAATAGGGGAGAAAATATCTTGGTTTTTCTTCGCAGACTTCCACTGCATAAACTAACGTAGACAACCACTTCCCTGCATACACATACTTTCTTTTTTTTTAAAGAAACATTGCAGAAAACAGTCTTCTGACTGGGTCAACCTTCCATCTTGGACCTTCAAATCCTGGCAACAGCCATGGAAACTACTCTGTCATCACGCCCTTCAGCACCCTATCTCCCTGTCTCACAAGGATGACTAACCCAAGAGCCATTTCTGGGACCTGGAAATTATAGTCCCTACCCAAGATGGGCTCTTAGGAGGCATCTGTGTTTCCCATAAATAAGCCCCCACGGGTTAATACACAAAGAACCAAGGACATGAAAAAAACAAATCAAAGCCCAAAACTCTTCATCTGCTAAAAGACCACGTACTTTCACATCAGAGCAAAATTCAGCCCACATGCCATTGCAAGGTCAGGCTTGAGTCAGTAGCCTGACCATAAGCAGACAACAGTCCATGGGATCTTTCTAAACATTTCATCAACATTTCCTTCCGCCTAAGCACAGCATTTTTCCTGCACATTCAAACACCCCTGACTCAGAACTTCACTTGTTTCTCCAGCATATGAAAGGGAGGGATCACACAAGTCGTCTGTTCCAGGCAACCACAGTTACTGAGCACAAGAAGGTACCCAGAAGAGCTGTCATACCACACAGCACTTCATGCTCCATCATAAACATCCCACCAGAAGCCACAGAAAATATTCTTGTAGCACATGAGCAGATTATCAGCATGCCAGCTTTTTGGAGGACTCTCTTCCCTATTTGACAGTTGATAATACAAACAAAATATCAAAATCTGTCACCCCATAAAGTTCTCAGTGCTGATGATAGGTACACACGTGGCAGATATGCACAAAGCCATTCACTGCTGCTTATAAATGACATCTTACCTTTGCAGCTGTTGAATGTATCACTTGGAGGTAATTTCACCAGTTCTGCTGGGACTTGTTTACACCGTCAAAAAAAGAAAGAGGGGTGAGGAAGGAAAAAGAGTTGATCAAAAGACAAAGTGGCTTGTTCGCATGTAAAAATGGGAATGATTCCTAATATCCTTCAAAGCAGAGTAATGGTCCCTACAAGTCTCCCATAAATTCAGTAGAACTTAACCTGAGCAGAGCACTTTGGTACCACCAAGCCCACAGCACCAGGGACAAACCACTTCCTCCACACAGCTGTGTCACCTGGGACAAGAGCCACTTACCCCGAGGAGAGGTTGGCATGAGGCAGAGGCTGGACTTGGGGGTGGTTACAGACAGGATTCAGGTGCAAGATGATTTTGTATTGCAAGGTGCATTCACACCAAGCCTGATGGATGTGCTACAACTTCTCCAAGTCAACAGCAGGACTCTCATTTACCAGCAACCAGCTGGTGATCTAACACTGAACTGAATCTCTTAGCCAAGTTCTTGGTTTGCATCCTCTGGAAACATCCAGGGTGTGTGGGGGGAACTGGCTTACGTTCTCTGTCCACGGTTCTGCTGCTCCAAGAAGCACCTGAACCCACAACAGAAGCATTTTTACAGCTCTCAGAAGAAACCTTTTTAAGGCCATCTACTTGGTACAAGCCAACCTCAAAAAACTAAACCACAAATGAAGCTTAAAAAAACCACAAACCAACAAGCAAAAAACTCATCACAAAATAAGCCACACGAAATGAAAGTTTAATTTTGAAAAACACCTAATTAATCTGCTTTAACTATCAATTCAGACCCATTTCCCTCAATGCCAGATCCCACAGTGTTATCAGAAGTGTCATTTTTATGCCTTATTAGACATTACTCCCCAGACTGCAATAAGTGTCTTCAAGTGCATATGAACTATATATCAATAGGTATAAATTAACGGGAATTATTAAGTTATTATTAAATTGGGATAACAAGCTAATTTAGCATCTTTTCACAGTTCTGCATCCACGGAGCACACAGCTGTGGCTGCTGCATGCCTGCCTGAGACCCACCCAGCAGGTCACACGCCAGACACAGTTAACTCCAGCTCTGTCACCATTTGTTTTCAACAGAAATATTGGGCACGAATGTCTCGAGGAGTTAATTACAGCCAATAACAATGATAATTACAGCTGGCCTGCAGCCAGCCCCACGTGCGGCTCCTCCTCGCCCGGGTAACACTGCTACAGCCAAACAGCAGCACCCTCACGTGCCGTGGCCGTGTCCCCGTGGCCGTGGCTGTGACCGTGTCCCCGC
>NW_010098685.1:0-1109 GCF_000699245.1 Pterocles gutturalis
GTCTGTGGGGTGATGCCGTGGAGGGGTGGGGAGCGATCCATGGGGTGATGCCGTGGGGCGTCTGTGGGGCGTCCGTGGGGCGACGCCGTGAGTGGGAGGCCGGTGCCAGGCTGGGGACCCCTGGGGTGACACGGTGACGGGGACCTTGTGCCAGGCCGGGTTCGGGACAGTGCCACTGCCACAGCAAGGGACGTGCTGGGTCACAGTGTGCCGTGTCCCACCGTGTCGTGACATGCCATGTCATCCCGTGACATGCCATGTCGTACCACATCATGACACATTGTGCCGTGTTCCGTCCTGTCGTGCCATGCCCTGTTGTGCCATGTCGTGACATACCATGTCATGCCACATCATGACATGTTGTGCCATGTTCCTCCATGTCGTGACATGCCATGTTGTGCCATGTCGTGACATGCCATGTCGTGCCGTGCCCTGTTGTGCCATGTCGTGACATGCCATGTCGTGCCACATCATGACGTGCCAGTTCCCTCCATGTCGTGACATGCCATATCGTGACGTGCCATATTGGGCCGTGCCATGTTCCACTCTGTTGTGACATGCCATGTTGTGCCACGTCATGACACATCGTGCTGTGTTCCGCCATGTTGTGACATGCCATGTTGTGCCATGTCGCGACATGCCATGTTGTGCCACATCACGACATATCATGCCATGTTCTGCCATATTGTGACATACCATGTCACAACATGCCATGTCATGACGTGCCATGTCGTGCCATGTCATGACACATCGTGCCGTGTTCCGCCATGTCGTGCCATGCAATGTTGTGCCATGTTGTGCCATGTCGTGACATGCCATGTCGTGCCACATTATGACAAGTCGTGCCGTGTTCTGACATGTCGTGACATGCCATGTCGTGCCACATCATGACCTGTCATGCCAAGTTCCGCCATGTCGTGACATGCCATGTCGTGACATGCCATGTCATGACATGCCATGTTCCACCATGTCGTAACATGCCATGTCATGCCATGTCATGACACATCGTGCCATGTTCTGCCATGTTGTGACATGCCATGTTCCACCATGTCGTGCCACATCATGACATGTCGTGCCATTTTCCTCCATGTCGTGACATGCCATGTCGT
>NW_010098686.1:0-340 GCF_000699245.1 Pterocles gutturalis
CCTTACCCCAACCCCAGCAAAAAGAGGGAACTGGCTCAGGCCACGGGACTTACCCCCACGCAAGTGGGCAACTGGTTCAAAAACCGCAGGCAAAGGGACAGGGCAGCAGCAGCTAAGAACAGGTAAGGTACTGCCCGTCCCGTCGGGGCACAGGGCGGAAAGAGTCCCCC
The DNA here is from genome assembly GCF_000699245.1 of Pterocles gutturalis. Taxonomy (NCBI): domain Eukaryota; kingdom Metazoa; phylum Chordata; class Aves; order Pterocliformes; family Pteroclidae; genus Pterocles; species Pterocles gutturalis. The sequence goes on from NW_010098686.1 coordinate 171, forward strand.
GCTGAAGCCGGGAGGATGCGGGGACCGGTGTGGGGGTGCCCAGCTGAACCCCACCTCAGGGGATGGGGAAACGAGCCCGGGAAGTTTCTCCTCAGGACATGCGGTGAGATAAAGTAGGTGAAGTGGGAAATCACGATGGCTTTTTATTTATTTATTTATTTACTTATTTA
>NW_010098687.1:0-3404 GCF_000699245.1 Pterocles gutturalis
CTAGCTCTGCTTTTAGCCAGGCCCGCATTTCTCCAGATCACAAACTCCACTTAAGACAACACAGCTTTGTGACTGAGCTCTGTAATGCTTAGGCTCCAACCAGATCACAGGCAAGCTGGGGAATTACTACAGCATCTTCTCTTCCATCAGTATCCTGTGCATTGATCATTGCTGGAAAAGAAACATCTTTCCTGTCACGTGAATTAACGTTAGAATGTAGAAAAAGAAAGTTCACATTCCACCCCAAGAAAGGTCTTTCAGTGGACTGGTTGGCATTTATAAATATGGCTGTGGGGATGTGAAAAATCAGGGCTTAGGTCCCTGCTGCCATCACTCTGTACCATACGTGAGCAGCTGAGCCTGGCGCCCGCTGTCAAACTGTTGCAGAATGAAACTTCACATCATGGCCAGGAAGGCTGGCAGAACACAGTGTTTGCCTAGAGCCCAGCTGCCCCTCCTTCTTGCTTTTTTAAAGTTCAACATCTGGCAAACGCCACGTTCATTACATTTATCACAAGTAGCCACACAAGTTGTATGAGGCATTTGGGTAAACAGTGGAACACAGCAAACACAAACTATGGCTGCGCAGCTCAGACCAGCTAGGCAGGGAGGGCCGGGGAGCCAGACCCAGCTCAAAGTGTAATACTGCCTGTTGTATCAGGGAAAGATGGCTACAGAAAGACTGGGAACATGAGTTCTAATGAGAACTGGATGAGGACTGGTTTTGGGGTGGTTTGACTTACTGGAGCAGAGCATTCAAGTGAGTGACTCGCTGGACAGCAGTAAATAGGCTGGAAGGGCTAGTTTGGTTTGAGATAGAGGGGGCCAGCTCATGCTTTACAATGTTTAAGGGACGGTACCAGCAGGTAGGACAACTTTAGCTGGCCTGCGCTTTAGTGGGACATTTCTCTGTAGTGAGTTCAGTCATAGCTTCTTAGTCAAATAGCACCTCCTATTCCATTTTAAATGCAGACACCTTTGAAAAGAGTAACTCCTGAGCTTTCTATTCACCTATTGTCTACATGCCAACTTTCAGCACTTTAATCAAAACCAAAGCATGTGTCCCCTGTATTTATTTTGAAAAAGAAAAAAAAGGCAAAAATTCTGCATGAGCTACCTTGAAATGAGCATGCCTTGACTACAAAGTATGTTTTTGTCCATATGAATATGAGCATTCAGGACTCTCTTTTTGATGCTTCCTACTGTTTTAAAATTATGATTACTATTGCTAACAGTTTTTGCAAAATTTTTGAAAATTGCAAACATTCAATTTTTGCATCCATAAGAGACAAAAAGGGGGACTTGTCATCAGAATTTCTATAAAGATTTTGCCTGGTGCATAAAAGAGCTAAGTGCTGTCATGTCACACATAGAGACATTTGCTGGGAGAAAATGTAAAGAAAACAAATCCTCCTTTTGTTAAGACCACACAACATTGGCTTGTAAAAAAATCGTATTTCCTTCTACTTATTAAAATGAGGCAAAAGACCTGATCTCTTATGCAACTCAACAGCTGTTTCAGTGTTGTCTTAAAGAGCATTTTGACTTACTTCAAAGAAATGTATGACATTTTTCATGCTGGTGTTCAAAAGGATACCATGCAGTACTTCACACGCTGTACCACTGGAAAAACACTATATTATGACATGACAGAGGTTTAAAGCAGCAGGACATTTTCAGAGACAAGGGGAAGTGAAGTGGCTGACTGGTCACCACTTTAATCAGGGTTGCATGCACACGTGACAAACTCTGGCATCATTTTGCCTCCTGTAAAGCTACTTAAATGTATAGCAACATGAAGGGTAGGCTTTGCTCCATTTTGCACATGACATGAACATACTGATACATTTTCACCTAGTTCACTTGCATAAGTAATAAGAACTTTAACTGACAAAACAGGGATTATTTGTGTATTCCCTTTCCCTCTATCTACCTCTCTTCTCTAGCTTCTGTAGGAAAATCTGTAAGAACACAGAGCTATTTTCTAAAGCATGAATTTTTAATTCCTCAGGTTTATCTTGTCAAAAATCAGCAATATTTAATAGAGAACTCTGTACAATACAGTAATGACAATCACAGGCATTCCTCTGTCTTTAATGAAAGATTATGGCACTTAGTTTTCCATTTCACGTCTTCTCTTGCAGTCTTTGGTATTGGAAACAAGTTGAACCACATAGATTATCTACTAGCAGCCAGTTTGTACTTAAAGGTTTAGATTTTGCAAGCATCAAGCCCTCATTTTAGCAGCTTGTCCCATTTGAGAGGACTGCAAAGTGGGGGTGAAGTACTTTTAGGATTGCTTCACTGTCACCATGGGAACAGAAAGAAGTTCAGCATACACAACAACTGAATCCACAATGTTATAACAAAAATAGTACAATTAGCTCTGGGCAGCAAGGGACAGTCCTGGATCCAACCCCAGCTGCACAGGGGCGAGCAGAGATCTTCCCCAGAGGCAGTGCAGTGGCAAGGGCTGGCACAAGTCCTCCTGCAGAAATGGAGACCCACCCAGTCATCTGCCACGCTTGCCCTCATCTTCCTCCACATTTGCAACCCAAGACACAGCCTGAGGAAACCCCCTGTTACATCTATTCAAACTGAAGAGGCCTGAGCACCTCAGTCAGCTCTTTGCGGACCTCTCCATGGGGCACAGGTCTTAATGATCTGCATGCTCTGAACCCTATGTCTTCCACCTTTATTCTCCCAGTACCCCTCTCCACTGCCACCTAACCTGCTCCAAGTGTGCTTGGATCTTGCGAACCCGCACTGCCCATGTTAACTGGCATATAAATAACTTTGAAGTGTATTTTCAGAGGTAGTATCCTCTTAAGTGTGTGAGTTAAATGGATGACAATTGTTAATAAAACTTGTTATTTTAAGGACATACCCACCAACATGGGTAGGAGTTACAAGTTTTCATAGCCACAGTCGCATTTGCAGATAACTAAAACTTCACTCAGCATAAATGTGACAAACTTTGGTAAATTGTTTGACATAGTACCTAAAAAAATATTTTGTTTTTGAAACATAATCCCAATAGCACACACAGTTGAGCAGCATATGAGCAAAAAAGAGCCCATGTGGAATTTTTACCAAATAAAAGTATTTCTAGAGATGCTATGTCTAGGTCTCACAATGATTCATTCACCAATCTTAAGCAGCACTGAAACAAAATACAAAGAAAAATTGTAAATATGTAAATCCCAATGAGGCTTGAGTATTTCTCTGGAAACGATGTTCCAGACATGTACTGATATGGGGTTTAGTACAAAAATGAACAGCCTGAGTTATATGAGAAGCCAGAGCTAACTAATCTACTAGTTCCTCGGCCTTTAAAAACATGACTAGGAGTCGCTTCCTGACAGTCCTGTTTATAAATGAAAATTCTGCCAACAGTACGGTTC
>NW_010098687.1:3435-4355 GCF_000699245.1 Pterocles gutturalis
CAGCATTTCCTGACTGACAACCATGAGAAGAAAGTCGGCCATTAGCTTGCTTGTCTTTGGACAGCATCACGGGTCTCAGCTGATGTGACAATATCATTTCATTCAATTTTTGCTGCAAGGCTAAGTAGTCTTCAGATAATTTTGATATCTGAAAAATATAACATAGGATGTTAGATTATTATATAAATAAGTATGTATGTTCCGAGGTAATAAAAGGTAAAATAGTGGACTAGAGAGCAGATCCTCCTGAAGTTTCTACTAAGGCATGTGGAAAATGCGGGAGACGTGACTGGTAACCAGCATGACTTCACCAGGGGCAAATTGTGCCTGACAATCCTGGTGGCCTTTTATGATGGAGTTACAGCATCAGTGGACAAAGGAAGAGCAACTGATGTCATCTACTCGGACTTCTGTAAAGCATTTGACACTGTCCCACACAACATCCTGGTGGCCAAATTGGAAAAATACAGATTTGATGGATGGACCACCCACTGGATAAGGAATTGTCTGGATGGTCACACTCAGAGAGTTGCAGTCAATGGCTCAATGTCTGAATGGAGACCAGCGGCAAGTGGCATTCCTCAGGGATCAGTACTGGGACTGGTGCTATTTAACATATTTGGCGACACGGACAGTGGGATTGAGTGCACCCTCAGCAAGGTTGCTAATGACACCAAGCTGTGTGGTGCAGTCGACATGCTGGAGGGAAGGGATGCCATCCAGAGGGATCTGGACAGGCTTGATAGGTGGGCCCGTGCCAACCTCATGAAGTTCAACAAAGCCAAATGCAAGGTCCTGCACATGGGTTGAGGCAATCCCAAGCACAAATACAGGCTGGGAGGAGAATGGTTTGAGTGCAACTCTCAGGAGAAGGACTTGGAGGTTATTGGTAGATGAAAAACTAAACATGAGCCAGCAGT
>NW_010098688.1:0-5654 GCF_000699245.1 Pterocles gutturalis
GTGGCCGTGGAGGCCATCCGCAGCCTCCAGCCGCTTCTGTCAGATCCCTTCGGAGGGGGCAGTGGGCAGCTGGGGTGGATCAGACCCGACAGGGAGGGGAGGGCCGGTCTCTTCGGGCTTTGAGAGGTTCGCTTCGGGATTGTCTGAAGTAATACACCTTCAAAAAGCCTTTTAATAGGCGTTAAGGTAGGCTGTTGATTTTTGGTTTGTTTTGTTCTTAAATACTGATTCAGTAACTGTTGTATAAAAGGGCCCGGTTTATGAATTCTGAACCTGGCAAATTCTTGTCTTCAGGCATGATTAATATGCTTATATGGCATATGTGATCTTTAATTTTCAAATCTGAGAACCTCATGCTTGATATGGTAGAAATGATTGTAAAAGAGGCACCAAACTACTTGAATTTAAGCACTACTCTGTCTTTAAAAAAAAATTATTTTATGCTAAGTATTAAATAAACACTTAAGTAGTTAGATCTTTCTTCCAGAAGGGTTCCATGCTAATCTGCTTTCAGGCTTCTGAACGGATTTCATCATTGCAGCTCACAAAATGTGGGCTCTCTGATCTGAGCTACTCTCCGGGTCCTAATTAGGTAGACAGTTCAGAGTTATTGTAGTCCTTCCAAAAGCTATGGTAATTCAAAGTCTGTGTAAAATCATGCTTTCCCAATTGGTCTACTAAGGACTTCTCACTCTGAGGATATTGTAGTCTGAGACAGGTCCAGCTTGTGCAGCTTGCACTTTTCTTACCTATGTTTGGAATTTTTGATGTAGCTTCAGTGATTGTTGAAAGCTAAATACCAGCTGTGTGTTTAATCTTTAGTTTTGATTGAAAATAGCAAATCAAAGGAGATGAAAAAGCAGCTCATTACAGGAGATTTGGAAAGTAACTATCCTTGAAAAGAAGTTTTCTGTTCACTCATCAGTAATTTTCATGCATTTTACAGCCCATGTCACAGCACGCGTTTTGCCTCTGGTGTGAAAAACAAATGAGTGTGAAAAGCCTTGTCCTGAGAGCATAACCTAAATTATACAGTAATTGAAGTTAGAAGGGACTTCCAGAAGTCATCTATTCCAGCTTTCCACTCAGAGCAGTTCTCACTCCAAACTGAATGAGGTTGCTGAGCATGTTTTCCAGCTGGGTTCCAAAAATTTATGATGATGGAGACTCCTCAGTCTCCTAGTGCAACTTCCGGCATGTAAACACTCTCACTGGGAAAATGTTTCCCTTTAGACAGAAGAGTCTTAGTTGCTATCACCTCTTATCTCAAATGTACTATTTTTTTTTTTTTTCAGAGTTCTTGCTCTGAAATGGACATCTTCCAAGTAATTACTCTGGATACAGAAGTCAGACTGATATGAATGAAGCACAGTTGCAGCAAAATTTACCCTTTACTAACTTGTTCCAAATTATCTTTTATCAGTGCCATCTTTTCCATTTTCCAACTGTTGTTCCCAATATATGAATCATGTATTTTCTGTCTGTTATCTGGAAATTTCATCTTATTTCTAGACTAGCCAAGGAAAAGAGGGCTGTCTTTGAGGAAGATTTGCTGATCTGGGGGGGGCTTGTGTCTTTTGTATACACCAAAGCAGAGCAAAAAGCCTTTAGAACAGTAGGTGTGTGTGTGGTTTAAAGGATTTTAAATAAATGCCATTTATCTAAGAACTGTTGCTGGCAACAAAGCCGATTTGTGACATCTAACACTCAGTTTAGTAGCCAGACAACCCAGTGTCTGGCCTAGTTAAGCCTCCAGTGGCCTGTCACAAAATTCTTCCTTGTAAGCTACAGATTAGAAATATAATTTCAACTGCTAATCTAGTTGGTAGCCTCAAATATTCTTTTTAACTGCCAGTTTTTCTGCCCTCTTTTTTTTGTTGTTATAATTTATTAACCAACCTGCCTATGCTGATTTTATTGGGGGGGGGGAGTGGAGATGTCATTCAGCTTTCACAAAGGGATTTTCTGTTTCAAGTGTTATTTTAACCTTGGAGGACAAGCTGCAAGAAGATTGAATAGAGAAACAGTGATATGTGCAATTATGGCAAGTTTATTATTGGTGTATAATTTTATCTACAGTGGGATCTTCCCAGTAGAAGTCAATTACATTTAATTTCTTTCTTCTTATATAGGAATGAGCTTTCAGTAGACAAAACTAGAAAGAAGAAAAGAAGAGAACTGACTGAAGAACAGAAGCAAGAAATTAAAGATGCCTTTGAGTTGTTTGATACAGACAAGGATAGAGCTATAAATTATCATGAATTAAAGGTGAAAGTTTTTTTCATTTAAACAATTTTATGGCAGATAATATATATCTGTTTCTTAGGGAGTTTTTAAGATGTTGGCTGTATCTTAAAAAAATGTTCCACATTCAAGATCTCTTGCTGGGCTAAATGAGTGAGGATATTCGGGAGGCAAAAAACAAAAGGGAACTACTGGATTGGTGTAAGAATGAGTTTTCTTCTCACACTGTATACTTGACTCAGTAACAGAATTGCTGTAGAATCCTGCTTAACACTGGCCTGAATGCTCCCCAGGGCTTAGTTTGGACAGATGACTAGGTGGGACAAGCTCTTGAAAAGCTGTTTGGTTGTTTTTAAAGTCACTATGTAATCTAAAGCTTGATGTTGTGAAAATTCACAGGTTTGAGGTGCTCAGGTGAAAGATGCAAATCAAAGTTGTAAAACAGTTGACTACAAGCCAGAGCTCACCCACTTGCATTTTTCAAAAGAGAGCCTATGGATTGTAGGAATGAGATGTGCTATTTGCTGTGCCTATGGGGGGCTCAGTAATTTCCCTTTCCAACCAAGGGTGCTCCTGTTGGTAGCTGTCAGCAAATAGAGGTTAGGATGGCAGTTTTTACTGGTGAGTCCTAGGAAGTAGTACATGAAGTTTATTTAAATCTCTAAATCTTTTATGAATTTTTATTCTAATTATACTGCATCAAGAACAAAAAAATGGCTTTGGAGAAGCCAGTGTTTCTGTCAGTATTGGATGATACCCTTTTGGGAAGGAACACCTACCTGATCCAACCTGGTGGCTCCACATTCTGCCTCTACCAAGTAACTCAAAGAGGAAAAAAAAAAAGTCTTTCTTTGACTTTAATTGCTGTTACAGGAATGTCTTAGGTATAGCAATTCCCTTCTCTTTATTTCAGAGTTCAGGTTATTTTATCTTTGCTGGGAGCCACAGTGAGGGGGCAGTACTGGGCATTGTTTCGCTACTGTTAATATGCTTTTCCCAGTTATGGTGTGCCTGGAATCCTCAGCTGTCATGACTGCTTGTAAAGCTGTTTCTTAGCTGTCTAATGAAATATTGTGTCTCGGAAGATAATACTATGGAAGAACAGAAATACATAAATAAAAGAAAAGAGCTATACCCTTCTGTACAAAATCAGCATATAGTGTAGACTTTTGAATGGCTACATAGAATGGTTTGGGTTGGAAGGGACGTTAAATATCACCGAGTACCAACCCCCCTGCCATGGGCAGGGACAACTTCCACTAGCCCAGGTTGCTCAAAGCCTCATCCACCCTGGCCTTGAACACCTCCAGGTATGGGGCATCCACAGCTTCTCTGGGCAGCCTGGGCCAGTGCCTTACCACCCGCACAGGAAAACATTTCTTCCTAATATCTAGTCTAAATCTCTTGTAGCCCTCTTTAGGTACTGGAAGGCTGCTGTAAGGTCTCCCCAGAGCCTTCTTTAGTCCAGGCTGAACAATCCCTACTCTCTTCTCTTGTCCTTATATAGGAGGTGCTCCATCCCTCTGGCCATCTTTGTGGCCTCCTCTGGACTTGCTCCATTAGGATTGTGGTTTTCCACTTCTGGTTTAGTGTATGTTCTACAGTTTGGAGGAAGTCAAGGTAGTGTAGCATGTGCTGATAAATTGTCATCTCAGTTGAAATGGGAAACTAAACATGTGCTCCTAACCTAATGGAAAAATAAAAAATAGGTTGGTTTATGTTGCTTACTTGAAAAGCCATAGAGTCACTTGTAAGAGGACTTGTAAACCCATGAACTTATATAGACTTACTGTAAATACTGAAGGAGAACAATTTGAAGACTGATATTCAGTTTGATCTTTAAAAAAGGGTCAGTACTTGAAATGTTTTTGAAAGTGAGGAAAATAAATCTACTTGTCCTAAGAAGCGTTTAGTCCTGTCTGTAAAATCCCTGAAAATGCAAAGGCTATTTTTTTCACTGTGACTTGATGTTCCATTTGCTAATAGCAGTTTTAGGTGATTTTTATGTCCAGTGCTTTTGTCCTTTCATTGATTTTTACCTATTATTGTTGCCAAATCACTGATATGCATCTTCTCTCTTGGGCAAGAAGGTAATTACTGAAAATAAAAATAAATCTGTTAAATCCGTATTTTAATCTTCTTATATGGTTGCACTTCCATTTTATTCCAAAAGGTGGCAATGAGAGCCTTGGGTTTTGATGTGAAAAAAGCCGATGTACTGAAAATACTTAAGGATTATGATCGAGAAGCAACAGGCAAGATCACCTTTGAAGATTTTAATGAAGTTGGTATGTGTTTGATTGTGTACCTTCAGAGAAATAGTAGTGACTACAATTTGGAAGCAGTACTTTTTGTACTTCTTCACAGTACTACATAACTGAAAAAATAGAAGTGGGAGATTTCATTTCATATTTTTCTTAATAAAAGTCAATAGTGGAGGAAAAGAAATCTTTGTATCCTGAATACTCAGTTTGATATGTAGAGATAATGATTGCCGCTGTATAAAAGGAAATAGAGTATACACAGTCCTAATCTTTTTCAAACTTCCAGAAAGCAAAAAAGGGTAACTTAAAATGTAGATATTCTTGTGTTTATGGGTTTTGTAAGATTCTCCTTCCTACGGTTTGGCATTGAATTTCATGGGACGAAGTGCATACATGGACAAACTGGAAACTGAATACAAACTTCATATATAGCAAAGATGAGAGAAATTGAAGCAGAGGCTAAAATCTGTGCTTCAAGGATTTTCAGCTGTTGATAAAAACAGTCGAATTTCATTAGGTTCTTTATTTCAGCTGAAGGTTGTGTGTTGTGCAATTTGACATACTTTGACTATGTAGTGATCTGCAGTATTTTTAAAGATAAGAGTTTAATTTTCTTTTAGGGCTTTTGATTGTTACACATAACATATGCTTTTGCATACAATTTCTGTTTAAAAAAAAAACTGTTTGGGATTTCTCCGTGTGTGGCTGTATATCTCTATTTCATTATTGCAGTCTGAGTTTAGGGTATTAGATTTCTGTAAATTTTCTGGAGAAAAAAAAAAGCCAAACAACAAAAGACACAGACACAAAAAACCCCACAAAATACAAAACCAAAACCCAGTGTATTACATGTGTATTTGCTCTTGGCTAGAAGTAACAATCTGCTTAATGTGGCAAAACAGTTGCTGATTGAAACATTGCAAATTTTAATGATTTAACAGATTAGTGTTGGACAAAATTTGTTGTTAGTTACACATAATATTTTTGTAGTTATATTCCAGGTTAGAGCAAATTGTAAGTCAGAACCAAAAATAAATCCCATGGGAAAAGATACCTGATCAATCCCGATTTAATTAATAAAAAAAAAAAAGTGAGAGTATTGATTAAATAGTAATAATAATTTTATGATTTATGATTACATCATTA
>NW_010098689.1:0-913 GCF_000699245.1 Pterocles gutturalis
GGCGCGGGGGCATGGCGCTGTGCCCGCACGTGGGGCGCCGTGCCCCTGCAGCCTCCTCTTCCTCAGGCACCAGCCAAGCAGCCGACTGCAGCACGGCCAGAGGTTTTTAAGGCTTGGCCCACAGTTCTGGGTGTTGCTTTCCCGAAGTATAAACAGATAGCATTTGACGTGGACCTAGCTGCACCATTGCATCTTCTGCCTTTAGTCTGTGCGGTATTCTTACCAGACCATTGTATTATGTTTTTGCTCATTTAAATTCTGTCTGAAAAACCTGCCATTGTGACCCCCACAGTATGATATTCAGTAGTACTGCCTGTTCTCTTGATTAAAAAATATAATTGACAAAACTAGTATGTATCTGTATGAGTCACCTCCATGTCTAGTTGCATAACTCCTTTATTCCTTCATTCATTCACTCTGTCATGACTAGTGGTTAGACAGGGTGTTTGTGGCTGTATGGATTTCTATGATATGCCTAGCAAACTGTGCATCAGTTCATTCTAACAGGAGATGTATGTGGATTACCAGAACTTGATGGATCTGTCTATGTCTCTTCCCTGTTTTGGGGGATTTGGCTGAGGCTGGGGTTTTTTGGGGTTTTTTGTTTTTTTGGGTTTTTTTGGTTGTTTTACGGTTTTTTGAGGGGGGAAGGAGAGGTTGGGTTTTTTTAAGAGTAACCTTTCAACTTGGCTGTTTTGCCCCTCTTTTTTTCCCCTGAAAAAATAAGTTAATGGAAAATACCACAGGTGTCAGCTTTACTTGTGTGATGTATTTGAAAAATAAGTTCTAGCAACATTGTTATAGATGCTTAAATATGTGAGGGCTATGGAATTACTACCCTTGAAATGACCTCTGAATTGTGTTCAGATAGGGGCCTGCCTGGTTTTCAGTTCTATTTTAGATAATGTTATAT
>NW_010098690.1:0-322 GCF_000699245.1 Pterocles gutturalis
GAAATGCTGAGAGTGTTCCCTTTCATAATCCCGACCGAGTGTCTGTCCCGCTGTCTCCTTCAGCATCTTGCTCCTCTCTCTCCGCCTTCAGGTCTTCATCAGCTCCCGGGAAACCAGACTCCCGGGTGAGCCATGGCGGAGGCTTGGGCTATGGCAGGTCGGTTCACAGAAGCCAAGCAGGCGGCTGGATGGCCAGACCGGCCCGCCTGAGCAGTGCCCTGCCTGGGGCCGTGCCAAACCCATTGTTCTGTGCCCCCTCTTAAATATGTCATTCGCAGAGGCGCCGATTGGCTCAGCCCTGGCCTGGGGTGGGTGCCTCCTG
>NW_010098690.1:482-8065 GCF_000699245.1 Pterocles gutturalis
ACTGGAAGCTAGGGGAACTCTTAGCAGTTGCTTAAGGAGCCATTACACCCCTCCCTGCTACCAGACAAAACCCCCCACACAAAACCATAACAAATAGCAAAAAAACCTGTGCAAAGAATGATTAGACATCAGTCCAGAAAGAAAAAAAAAAAAAAAAAAAAAGAGGCCACAGGAAATGCAGACCTGCCTTAAAGGGATAGAAAAATATTTCAAGGAGGTGCAACCACTTGTCTCATCTTCCGTTGTGTGTGGGGATGAAAGGAATGCACGAGTCTTCACATCAGACCCCAGAAATCCCACATTTAAAGGGAGCAAATACTCAGTATTGCCTGTACCTTATGCCTCTCTTAGACAAGAAACAAACAAAGGAACCATATGCTGGTTACAAAACTCACTGTAGCTCCCAGCAATGTGTTGCAGACAATTAAAATACCAAGCAGAAATTTGTGGCTTTGTGATTTTCCCATGGAAGCTGCTGTTAAAGGAAATGTAGCCAGGCAGAAGTTCAATATCGTGGCAGGCTGGATTATTTAACATTTATCCATGAGCAGATCCAGGGTATCTAGCCTGGACTGGCACTTCAGTTCTCTGCAGGAAGAGAGAAACACGGACCCTGCTCCCTGGGACATGGGTCAACACTGTCACGAAGAAGGATGAGCACGAGCTTCTCTCTCATCCACATTTGGGCAGCTGGCTATGGCCTGAAGTGATGAGGTCAGGTTAAAAAAAAATGAGGCAGAGCTAGCAGAGGCTTAGGGTAATTTCCCAAAGCACTATATATTTATTTGTGCCTGAGGATGAATTCACAAGGCTAACTTTAGTTCCTGTTTTTGAAAATGTTGTCCCTAATCAACACAGACCATCATTTATTCCCTGCCCTGCCCCCTCCGCTCCCTCCTGGTTTTTCACAGATGGAAATATCATTTTCCAAGCCTATTTTTTTCCAGGTGGAGTGACTCCAAACTATAAAACTGAATTTCTCACAATCATCTACAGACGGAATTAAAACCAGAACTTTAAATGAATTGGAATTTACTGTCAGAAAACTCCAGTTAGGTGAGTAACGGGCAGTAGCAAGCCTGCAAGGGTGTGGGTTTGGCCTTTTATTTTTAATTTTTGTTTTTGTTATTCAGAAAGCTCAGCAAAAAACTGGAGAGACAGTGGCCCTGCTCCAGCTTTACCCCCTTTGTGTATGGAGTTAGCCCATAATTATAGCACAGGGCAGTGGCTATGGCTCCAAGGGTCCAGCTACCCATTCTAATGATTTTCAAGATAAAATCGTGTTCAAAAACAAACTTGCTGAAGGGCAGCCCTGCAATTCATTCTGCCAGCTACGGACACCTGCAGAGTCACCAGAAGATTACTCCTAATGCAAATAATCCATCCCATGGCATGGAGCACATCCCAGAGATTTAGTTACCACTTAACTGGTGGGGAAAGCAGAGATCTGTGGTCAGAAATATCACACAGATGGGGCTGTTGGAAAATCCGCTGCATCCCGGGCTTTCAAAACTGAAAAACAGATGAAGTGATTCCGGCGTGACCCCTGCTGTGATATAATGGATCCTGTCTGTGTGCACAGTGTTTGCCATGATTTACCTCTTGCAATTCCTGGCTTGTGTAACAGACAGCAATTGGGAAAATGAATTACTATTGATTAGACATCCTGCGCTATTGAGTTCTGGGCAATTTTATGAATTTATTTATTTGAATAAAAGCTTTTAATGATCCCACTGATTTCAGATGGCTCTAGTAAAATATCAATTCTTCTTTCCTTTTTTCCTGTTTGTGAACAGGAAATACATCCTTCTAGGCACTGTTTATGCCAGCTATGACTTCTTGGCGCCCATACATGGACAGAGCTACCTGATTAAAATCACGGCATGGGTTTGGGGAGGAGCAGGAGAGACAGGTGGCAGTCTGCACTCAGAGCTTGGGGTGAGCTCTTGCCTTCCTGCAGCAAGCAGAAGGGTCGAGCCCCAGCCCCAGAGCATCACTGGGGCAGAGCATCCCTGGGGCAGAGCATCCCTCCCTCTGCTGAGCACAGCAGCAGCAGCAGGCTGCAAATAAAGGCCAACCAACAATACAACCACGGGTCAAGCCCCTTAATTACTTCTCACACCCTCCTGCCAAAAATAAAATTCTGCTAAGAAAGGAGAGGGTTAGGTGCTGCTCTACTAAAGAAGAGATTGTACAGAAACGAGTGAAGGTCCTGAAGAGGCAGCCTAGGGTTTGGAATGGGCTGTGTTTTAAATCTTGCCAATGTCTTATGAGGCATATCTGCTTGCTGTAGAAATAAACACTGAGGTTAAGATGTAATCTGGCACTGAGCTGTTCTCTGATGGAAATAAATGACAAAACACTCTCTGGAGTCAGATTCTCCGTGCTCGCTTTAAAAGCCTGGAGACTTCTGCAAAGGTGTTTCCAGTGCATGTATGTTAATGGTCTTTTAATAGGAATTTTCCTGAATAACCTAATGCGTGAGAATAGCATGCACACTAGCAAGAATCATCAGCCCTTTTTCCCCCATCAGAGGAAATGGATTAAGCAGTAATTTCGGCGGTACAATGGACCTGAATGAAGGAATAACATGGCTTTTGATATATGATAGTTTCAGGAGACTGACATAAAAATAGGCTAAAGAAAGTCCTCAAAGGCACCTATGCAGAACATTTTCAAGGCCTGGAAGTAGGTTGTATACAGAACATCCTCCTTTCATTCATCCAAACAGCATGTGCTTACACAGCAGAAGGGACAAGGGGTGGGAACCACACATGGCTTCCTGCGATTATTTCCAACCATAATCAATGAGGTACTAATGTACCGAGGTAACAGTTCTGTAAACAGCCCGGAGTATGCTCGTTATGGAATAATAAAGTTTTAAAAAGAGGGAGAGAGAGTGAGAGAGGCAGGGAAGAAGGACGACAAGGATCTCAAGAGGGACTGCTCTGTTACAAGCGGAAAAACAGGATCCTGAAAGATGGATCTGGGCTCAGGCAGGCACTTAAAGCCTTTAAACAAGCTCTGCGGGGAATTTAATTCTCTACCTTACTGTAAAAACATGTATTGATGAAACAGGCTGTTTGTGACACAGACTATCTACTCTTTTAATTGCATTTTTTCAGAAATACGTATCTCCACAAATGGATGCTGAATTTAAGTTCTCCAAGTGAAAAAAAAAAAAACAAAACAAAAAACAAAACCAAGCAACACATTCAGTCTTCCAGAAGTCTATGAAAATGTGGGCTTTCTCATTTACTTATTAGGTGACTATTTCATACCCTAGGGGTGGATCATTTCCACAAGAATCAGAGTAAGTTTGGACTGTAAGGATGGATTTGAATGGGGGCTCCTGCAGTGGGTCCCTGAATCCCTGAATGAGCATAAACAAGGCGAGTGAGAACCCAGCGGCTGTGCTGGTACCTTCACAAGCTGTTTTTCTCTCTGCGATGGTGGGTGCTGTCACCACCACAAGGTGATGGTCCAGTCCCTCTTCCATCCTCCCCTCCCTGCCTTCCCCTCCTCTTCCCCCAGCATTCAGAGTCTGGCATTCAAATCAAAGGTTTGCTTTGAAGTTACAACCTAAACTGGGAAGCTGATAACTATTTTCCTCCCTGTGCTTTAGTGATGATGAATTGCTGATTTTTTTTTTTCTTTTTTTTATTTACATACAAGCAGTAAAAGTCAAGGCTCCACACTGCAAATATGTGCAAATTCATCCTCTGGCTGTGTGTGCTATGGCAAATCCTATGGAGATAAGGAGCTAAAGCAGCAGGGGCACAGCAACATAAGCTCCAAAGCTAGACATGCAATTTAATAGGCAACAAACTTAACAAAGGGCAAAGGGATATTTAACAGGGAGGTGAAATATTCCAACCATTAAAAAACAGTAAATTGCCATGATGGCCAGAGGTTTGGCGCTGCAGCTCAATATAGAATGTATATGTGGGAAGAAGTATAGAGGATTGCCCAGGAATTAGTCTAGTTAATAATTATATTTTTTTTTTCAAGCAAAGGGATGTTCTGATGTTCTGAGGGATGGAGATTGTTGCTGTTGCTATGAACAGAATTAAGTAGAATAATATCGGGGGGGGGGGGGGGGAAGGGCTTAGTAATGGGTTGAACGCTCAAGGTAATCATCCTGTTCGTCATAAATGATGGTGTTTAACCATAAGAAAATTAGACCATGTCAGTCTTTTAGGAGGCAATTAATGGAACAGATTTTCTGTGGCCAGTTTTCACACGCATGGGGCCAGCTTCTGCCTCTCTTGGCACAAGCATGCCTCTTGTCTTCAGCACAGCTGCCCCTGACTTTTACTACTATCAGGAGTAACTGGGTCAAGCCCATAATACAAGACATAAATGTTCTTCAGATGGAAAAAAAAATTATATTGTAAACAGATATCAGTCCTTATTAGAACAACAGTTCCAGTAAAGAACTGATTCTGATCCAAATTCCTAACACTTAACGATGGAGATGCGGGAAGGTGCTTAGGTTTGCTGAGAGCCTGCAGTAATAGCTGTTGATTGGCCTTTTTTCCCCAGCCAGCTCCGTCTTCAGTCAGACATATTAAGAGACTGCACTTACATTGCAAACTGGCCTTTTTCTTTCATTTTCTGCAGTTCATTTGTAGCCAATCAGGTTGCATCAGGATTCATTGCTTTTAATGGGAAATGCACTCTTCTGGATCAGATACCTGTTTCCAATTTGGAGAGTATCCGATTCCAGTGGCAGAGGTGACAGAAATAAAGAGGAAAAAAGCAAGTGCCTATAGTATAGATTTCTGCCAGAAACAGAGCTAACAGAGCTGCCAGTTTCTGAATCACTGGGACCTTAGAGTCCACTTATGTTTTCCAAATTATGATGGTGAAAGGAGTGAAAAATTAACTACATCTTTGTTTGAGCTTATACAAAAAATTAATTATTGTCTTTTTCTAGGAACGGTAACTTTTTGGAATAGAAGTGCCCTTACCACAGTGTATCTGGAGCCACAGCCTCCAGAGCCCACTACTCTGCACTGAAATTCTGCAGCAATATTCCTGACATACAGCCTAAGTCAGCATCAGGCTCACTAGTGGTTGGAGTGGGATCAAGTTCAGCCTCGGTATCACCTACAGTATTTTTCGGTTGTCACAGAGGGAGGAATGATGGACAATGTTGCTGTGCCTCTGAAAACTTTTTTTTTTTTTTTTTCAGAATCATGTAACAGAGACAGCATACTTTCTGTACAAAGCTTTGATGTAATTGGTGTTATGAAGAATGCCTGCGTAGATTTATCTGTGGCAGAAACGTCAGCGTACCATTTTCTGAACAAGGAGAAAGAAAAATTATATGGGATCACAGCATCAATACTGTAGATCTCTGCTTCAGTTCAAAAACAGTCTGCTCAGATTTATTTGATCTGTTTGAATTATGGAGATCATTATGACATCCCTGATACAAGTCCCTGGTAAGCAGCACGCCTCTCTCCAGAGTGGGTCAGGTCAGCAAATGGGTTTCTCCATACCTCTCAGAAGACAGTGACCTGCTGCTATCACCCATCACCTTTTATTCGTTGCTCTGGTTGTTATACGGGGAGCAGATCAGTCTGCCTTGCTCGGCTCCAGCATCTTCTTTGATGTGATGGGTCTTTCCTCGTCAGTCTGCAGAGCTGTGAAGCGGTTCTGCAAGGGCACCTCAGGCTTTGGGGGAAGCCTCTTCCTCCTGCTGGACTTTGCCATTGCAAGCTTCCATTCTTCTGCATTATTGTCCCCCCCTCCCTTCTGTGTGGGTTTTGGGCTGTTTGGCTATGGGTCCACTGCAGACTGCACTTGGAACCATCTAACTCCTTCTTAGCTTTCCTGATGCTCCACAGCCTTCTCACCACCTCCTGCAGCTCAGCCACCTGCCCCAGGAGCTCTTCCACCCGGGCACACCTTGTGCAGGTGGGTCGCCCACCCAGCCCTGCCCCAGGAGAAAGGTCTGGGCACTTCCTGCAGTCTGAGCTCTGCACCACAGCCTCTCCCTTCAGCAGCTCTGTCTGGGTGGAGGCATTGGCCATGGCTGGGGTGGATGGTGCAGACCATGCTCTCAGAGGGGTGCCACCATTCTGCCTTGAGGGCCAGGCAGGACAAATACCCTTCGTCTCTACAGCTGGGCACGTATGGAGAAGAAAACCATGAAGGCAGGGAGGAAAGTAGTAATGTGAATGGGAAAAAGTAGGGCAAGAAAGGCTTCCTGTCAACCTCTAAAGAAACCACGGAATCCTGCCCTGTACACCCTGACAAAACACTTCATCGGACTTGGATGACCATGGCATGTAACCAAGCTGTGCGCTAGACAAACCACCAAGGGGCTGCTTCTACTTTGCCAACAAGATCATGCATATTCAGGGAGCTTTCCAAGTGGCATAGATTTATTTGATCTATTTGAATAGATCTATTTGGGTTCCTTCCCTCTCACCAGCAAACAACCCACCTATGTTCCCTGAGTTCAGCATTTTCTTTCATCTCATCAGGAAGTGACAGACACCGTCAAGTAGCTGCAAACTGAGCCCTGAGAAGTGGCCTCTGCCCTTCCTCAGCCTGGGAAAGAAAACGCTCAGCAGCTGGTGCCACTCCTGAGGGCAGCTGCTACTGTGACACTCAGAGGGCCCTTCTTTCTCTGACCATCTGTCGGTCCAGCGCAGAGGAAATCTACCTTGTAGACCTCATTCTTGGCCAGCTGGCACCTAGTCTCTTAGCTCTGATTTTACCCAGAAGCTAGCAAAAGCCACCCTCAGGGCTGCCAGAAGGTGCATCATAGAAGTGGCCTGGTCAAGAGATGGGTGGACATTTTTTAAATAAAGCTATATTTCATTAGAAAGCACCCTGCAGCTAAACCTGAGATGTTCTCTGAAAATACACCAAGTTTGGCCAAACTTTGGGTGAACAGTCAGTGGGCTTGCAAGGAACTGCAGTTGGGTGGGTTGCACTGGATGCTAAAGGGCCCACGTTTCCATCCCTACCTAAATACATTTCCTAAACTCTGCCACCTAAATCCACCGGGGGATTGTCGTGGTACAAAAACCTACATAAAGAAAAATCAATCATTTCACCAAGAAATGCACAAGAAAAAAAAAAAAAAAGGAAGTAAACAGAGTTATGTTCTCAACATGACCAGTTTGGCAGTATTTCTAAGCCGACATAGCTGAGAGAAGTAAGAAAAAAGGTATTTTTGTTCAGACACTGGAATCAGAGACTAAGGAGATGTAGATCTGAAGCACAGCTTAAGTGGACCTTCCTGACTCTGCCTCAAGTTTCTTACATTTCCTCAGGCAAAGCATTTAATCTCCCTCTACTTGAATTCCTCATTTGTAAAATAAGGGTAATACGTCCTCTCTCTTATCTAGTTAGTCAACCAGGGCCATTGAAGAATTTAGCTACCTGAAGTGAAATTTAATTGACTGAATTAAAATACGGGTCCTCAGCACGTTCTCACAGCTGCTGCTTAGAGCTGGAGACACCTGAAATCTGTATTCATGCACCTTCCAAAATGGCATGCACCTCCATGGTGCATGGAGGCACTTGAATGTTGAACCTTTGGAGCACCTGAATTTCCCTAC
>NW_010098690.1:8096-17603 GCF_000699245.1 Pterocles gutturalis
CCTCCATCTCTCCGAGGTTATCATTTGGGGATTTATTGTAGTGACGAGCATAACAGTTACCATTTAGGAGACAGAAGTATCCAACTTCCAGGAAACACAGTTGAGTGACAAACGTTTTTTTTTGAGGAAAGTTCGTCTGCTAAGAAGAGATGTCAAAGTGAGAGGGCTTGGTTTAGTTTAGCGCTGAATGAAAGATGCTGTATAACAAGGACTGTGTGATCACAAAGGCTTTGAAAGAGAAGGAACATGCTTATCTTGTTTGACAGCATCACCCACAATGTGTCATTATAGATATTGATGATTGTATAGCCATAATTAAAGTGTTGTGCTTCAACAGCGAAATGCAGAAAGAAGTGTCAGATCATTAACACAGGTTTAAGTTAAATCATCTATTTTATGTCTGGTTATGCAGCCTGCACATAAGAGCTGAGGCAAATATTTGAGGTTCCTTGCTTAAAAGAAGAGTTACTATGTCTAATCATCAAAGCAGAGCTGCTTGCCAAGGGCACAAAAACCTAAAGAAAATTATGTCACCTTCAAATCAATGTTGATAATACAGGTGGCATTTATAGAAGGTAAAGTGATTCATATTAACACAGTCTATGTCCAGTGCCTGTCAAAAGAGACGACGAACCCACTGTCCAGAAAAACATTTGGCCAAAGCAGGGTTTTGTTAGAATAAGACAGGCTGATAAATCGGAGTGACTTTATTTTTTTTCCTGAAAGTTTCTTCATTTGGACATAAGCAGTGACATACGGAAGCCTTGTTTTGTGCGAATAATAAGGATCATTCAGGCATCTCCTGGTGTTATTCACATGCTTGTTCTTGTGATGCTCACAGGATCAGCATTGACTACGTGCATGAATGCAGGAATGGACTTCATAAAACTCGCAGGGAAAAAAACTAGTTTTTCAGCATGATGTTTGCTATGAAGGATGAAAGAAGAAGTCTAGCAAAACATCATTCTCAACAAGTCTGCAAGCCCAGGTGACAGCATGGGTTAGAATAACAATAAAAATACCTACTAATGCTACTACATAAAGTTCAACTGGTTTTGAAAAAAAAAAAAGAAAGGAATGGGAGAAGGTACAAAAATCTTGAGCAGAAAGGTACATATAGCACTTATTTAAAAAAAAAACCAACTCAAGAGAGATCATTGTAAATGCTTCACCTTTGTTTTAAAAAAAAAAAAAAAAAAAAAAGTCAGTGTACCTAGAGAAGTTTCATTGCTTTATTTAGATAGACATGCATTTGTTTGAATGTTCGATAGTGCATTTCCTGAAATATTTTCCTGCAACTTAATTGACATATTCTTACCCAGAGAAGTGTAACGTGTATCAGAAGTTGTTAAGCCAATAGGTAAAGCATAACAACGAATGATGAAGTAGTGAATTGTTAACATCCTGCATTATGTGGCTGGACATAGAGAAAGACCCTATCCATGAAAAATCTGTGGTTCTGTTGGCAATTTACAAATACAAATGATTTCATACTAGAGAATTAAGTCCAGAAAACAAGAATAAATTGTGATCTTTTAGAAACACAAACATTCATAATAAAAGGAGACTGAATCATGAAATACATGATCTGATGGACACTATCTGCTGTACCCACTTGGCAATATAATTCCAAACACAGAAGTAAAAGGATGGGGGACTGATGCTAATGACAGAGACTCACCAGTGAGCGTGGGCAGTGAAATGAGGCGTGCGCTTCAAGTACGAGCTGATGTGAGAGAAATAAAACCACCCTCAACAGTCAATGTGTTGCAGCGGTAGGGGAAATATTTTATGCATCAAGGTTGTATGAGAACCATCATCTGGAATATGGTGAAGGTGCCTGGAGGGGATCAACGTAATTCAGGAAGGGCCCAAACTAAATAAGAAAAAAAATCACAATAAAACTTAGTCTGGCTAAACAATGACAAAGACAGGGTATTTTGAAATTCTACCGACATTTGGGAAACAGAGATTAATTTTTTAGTATAACTAGTAATAGACATTTAGCATAAGCATAATAAATATAACTCCGAGTAAATGGAAGGAAATTAGGAGTGAAATTTTAAGAGGAATTTCAAGACAAACTTCTTGACAGTGAAATATATTAGATTGTGCAGTAGTCTCTCCAGGGAAATAATGAAAGCACTGTCACTTGGGACTTTTAAAATTACACTGAAAAAACCCCACAATAGAGTATCTAGTAGAGAGAACAGTCTTTGCATTGGCCTCAGGGAGTCGAACTGAATGACTTAATTGGCCTTCTCAGTTTCTAATTTCTGCAGGACAAACCATGCCCTATATGCTTTCTACACAAGGGAAAAAACCAAGCCCAGGCAGTCTCAGTTGGGGTGTTGAGTTTCCCATTGCCTGTGCTGAGGCGGGAGGAGGGCTGAGCCCCCCCAGCTGGTCCTGGCTGCTCCATCCTCCTATACACCCGCAAACCCCCCAATTCCTTCCCCCGTCACCTCCCCAGAGCTCAGTGAGGAGCAGCACTGGGGCCTGGATTAACGTATTTCAGCATGTTTCAGCCTCTTCTCTGGGGGACCTGATGGCAGGATTTTTTTTTTTTTTTTTTTGTTTCCAAGAGCCACTTCTGCCCCATGCTCTTAAATTTAGAGAATTCTTTTGTATCTGAACATATGCTATGGAGAAGTAATAAACAAAAGTGGCTGTGACTCTTGGGTCCCACCTTTCTGTCTAATTGATCAGAGGCTCCTTCTCTTTGTCTGAGCCCAGTGGCTGCTCTTCTTCACGTTGTCTCTTGGTGTGACTTTTCTCATCCTTTGATCATCTAGAGAAAGGTTCAGTTCATCTTTCGTGTTTCTGCGTTCCGTTTTTTCTGCAACAGAAACAACAAAAAGAAAAAAGGAAATAAGAAAAAAACTGTCACTTAGACCAGTAAAGCTATAACTGTGGAAAAGTTGTTGTAGTAGAAAACCTGCAACCTCAGTTCTCTGGTAGAACATGACTGTTTTCTATGATGTACCAGCATGGTGAGGGAGGTTCTGCTTGTGATTTGAGATTTGATGCAGAAGAGGAAGTGGAACTGGAGCACAAGATGGTCTTGGTACTATATGTGTATATAATGCTGTGTTAAATTCAATCAAAGTTCATAGGCATACATTCAAGCAGTCTTAAGGATTTGTACCTTAAGTGAGATGAGAGCCAGGTGCAACTTTTGTCTCAGTTCATTTGTGTGCAATGGCAATTCAGCAAACTAATAACAGAGAGCAAACTTTAAACATGTGAGCATCCCTATCAAAATCATTCTGCCTCAGCAAGTGCTTAATTAGTCTTCATTTACAGAATGGAGACCAACAGGTCAACATAACCTGGCCATTATGAAAAATATTAGCGATTCTTGTAAATGAGAAAGGCTGGCTGCTACTCAGAGGAATCTGTTTTTTTCTGACTGAGGACCATCGGATGAAAGCAGCTAGCAGATACACGGTCACCATGCTGTCCACCAGAGCTCCACTGTTCTACACCACAGGAGAGGACTCTTCTAACGACACCCTTCCCCAACCCGCCCCCCCCGACTTGCAAGCCAGGCTCTTCTCCTGCTCGGTGTTCTTCGTGCCCTTTTTGCTGTCTTGTCCAGGCTTCTTCCTGCTCAGATGTTGTAAGTTTTATTCTGCATCATCCCACTTTCTCCTTTTCCTGTAACACTGAAGTGCTTGGCACCTAGGTCTGGATGACCCAGGAGGAACTTGGTGTTGAGGTGCTGCAGGACTAACCATTAAGCTCTCAAGTCTGAACTCTGGGGATCTACTTTAAAGAACTGGAAGGGAATGGACCGGTTTGGCCCTGGGTTGCAACTGGTCTCTGATGTCCTGCATCTCATAGCAGGCAATTATTCACTGCGTATCAGCTATGGGTTATGTTAGTGGAACAGGCTCTGCTGGTCTCGTCTAATGGTGTTTGAAGCCCATGGGAGCCCTTTCCTCAGTTTCAGTGGTCTCCTAAAGAAGTCCTATGTTAACAAATGTGCTCAAAATGATGGGATCAAAGCATTGCTTGCAGTCAGGACACCTGGTTCAAATTTTATTTTATTTTATTTCACTTCAAATATGTTTTAAATGGTTAATTTATACCCAGTTTGCTTTTTTCCCTTTCCTAACCTTCTCTCATGCTGAAAGACATGCTCGAACTTGGTGCTGAGTTTGTGGACACAGATAGCAACGTTACCTGGCTTTTATGGGCTTTTTTTTCAGGTGCCTAACACTGTCCAAAGGAGGCCAGTGCTGCTTGACCTATTTTACAGGTGGGTAATTGGGGTACTTGCACTATGGAATGACTGAGCTGGGAAAAGAACCAAGGCCCCCGACAGGTATATTGCATTTCCAGGGATTTCAGTGAGCATATTCCTGTGCTTAGAGTTAAGCAAAAGCTTTACCACTTCCTTTGATCTGAAGCAACCTCCCTTCCCTTTTCCTTCTCTCCCAAAGCCCAAATCAGAAATGCTTCCCCCAGACCATTTGCTGAAACTAGTCTGAAAAAAAAAACACAACCAAACAACCTAATAAAATGAGGCCTGAAGGAGCATGTGAAAAATGCAGTGGAGTATTAGCAGAGCCCATCTTTGTGGGCCTGAAAAGCCCATGACAATGAGCTCCTCTGCTGGAGGTGGAGGGAGGCACACGTGCAAACGAGGGTCTTGGGCTTCATGTTTCATTAAAGAAAGGTTTCAGCCTTTTTCCTTGGAAAAAAACCCGGCTTTGAAAATGGAGAGCAACACAAACTGATCATTATGGCTGAAAGCGCCATCATTAAAAATCTCTTGTCATTCACAAGCTCCTGACAGCTGGTCGCTGGGGCCTGAATAAACACAGCCAGTGCTGCGTGGATTTTGGAGAAGAAGCTCCTGCTCTCTCTAGCCGCGGGGGGGCTGCGTCTCCAGGGCCACCTGGGGCCCCCCGGGCTACCTTCCAGCTGGCCACCTCCAGGGGAAGCAGCCTTTGTCCCCCACCTCCAGCGGGACCCCCACCCAGGGACAATAACCTATTCAGAGATTTCGGATGCTGTGAATACCCCCCAGCCCGCTTTGTCCCTCTCCCCTTCTCCGCCTCCTTCTCCCCTCTCTGCCCTCTCCCAACCTCTCCCTTTTCTGCGTCAGACTATATCCCAATCCAAAAGTTCTTTTGCCTCTTGTCCTGCCATCACGCCTGGCTGAGCCTGCTGTCCCAGCAGCAGCCTCGCCCCATGGAGACCCAGGAGTGATGCTGAGCTTTACTCAGCGGTGATGCTGAGCATTATTCAGGGCAGTGCTGAGCTTTATTCAGGAGAGATGCTGAGCTTTATTCAGGGGCGATGCTGAGCTTTATTCAGAAGTGATACTGAGCTTTATTCAGGAGTGATGCTGAGCTTTATTCAGGGGCAGCACTGAGCTTTATTCAGGGGCGATGGTGAGCCTTATGCAGGAGTGATGCTGAGCTTTGTTCAGGGGTGATGCTGAGCTTTATTCAGGGGTGATGCTGAGCTTTATTCTGGGTTGATGCTGAGCTTTATTTGGGGGTGATGCTGAGGTTTATTTGGGGGCAATGCTGAGCTTTATTCAGGGGCACAAAATAAGGCTGGCGGCTTCCCCGCCCCATGGCAATAGCAACACTCCAGTGCTTCACAGGCTCTTAAACACAGAGCAGAGGCCTCTGTCCTGTAACCCACCTGTTTCTGGGGTAGGTTTCTGGGCAGGGACACCTCCATTTCTTTTCTGTGTGTCACTGGCTGGTCTCCAAAGAGATTTTAATTCTCCCATCAGCTGCGTAACCCCGTCTATTCCCCGCCGAGCCAGACTATGTGTCACTGTTATTCCAAGGCGTCTGCAGACACCTCAATTGCCAACAAAATAAATATTGCGAATGCTTCACAGAGAAAAAAGGGGAAGGGAAGGAGAAAGAGGAGAGGGAGTGGAACTGGAATGGCAACCAGCATCCGACTGGTTTTCCTTACACATGGCTCGCTAACAAGCAGAGAGACTGGGAGTCAGGAAGGGGAGGGAGGGGAGGAACAGGGAAATGGAGGCAGGGAGGAGGCCAGTCCTACAGGCAACACCGAATGGAGCCCATAGCAAACATCTGCTTTGAGACGCCTAAGGAGAGAGCCAGGCTGTGTGCAGCTTCGAGGCTGTTTTATATGTATTTAATGTTTTTTAACTGAGAAAAGTTCCTGAGCATTTAATGCTTTATGGGAACAGCTGAAGACAGGAATTGTATCTACTGAGCTTTCGCATCCTTTAAAAATTAAAAAGAAAGGTCAAGGGCTTTGGTTTCTCTTTAAATTGTTTTTTCCGAATAAGTGTTTGCAATAATTTGGGAGTAAATGCACACTTCCCAGGGCATAAAATAGATTTTTCTGGAAATTTCTACGTGGCAAGAGTCACCATTCAGTGGGTTTACTGCTACTCTGAAACAACAGTCGAGATGATGTACCAGTGATACCAGCGCAACACTGTTAGCATGCAGAATAAAACAGGGAGGCAGGTTTACACTGCAAGGTTACAACAATCCCTACATCCCATTAAAAGACTATGGATTATTAAAAGTTTGAAAAGAGGGAAACTGAGGCCAGGTGCTCCGCAAATTCTCTTCTCACACTGCTTTCGTGCCTTTTATAATTACAACCTCTCTTAAATGGTTCCTCTTTTCTTTTTTTTTCTTCTTCTTTGATAATTGTACAGAGGTTAGTGATTTAGAATTGTTCTGGTTAATATTCATACTACAAAATCCAATCAGACTTCCTCACATTTTAAAAGTTCCTTCCCATTTAGAATATTTCTTTTGATCTAAGAGAGATGAACTGCGGTTAAAATGAAATATTTAATTATTTATTTAGCATTTTATAATGGCAGGAGCATGATCGCTGCTCACAGCATTACCATGAGTTTCTTTCACAGTAGCAGGCTCTGAGCAAACCCACAGTACTTTGCAATCTTGGTTGTGGGTGGAAGGATTGAAGAGAACAGATGGAGGCCAAGAGAGGTGGAGGAATGTGCACAGGATGGTTGTAGATGACCAGCTGTGCTGAGATGAGAAGCTGGAGGTGAAATTTTGGATTCCTGAAACAAAGGAAGTTTTGCTGATCATGTCAGTGATGCTTATTTGGGATCACTGCCTCCCACACCCACATCAGCTAATATCTGATCCCTGTAAGTGCGCTCCTCCTCAGACCAAGGCATTTCTCAGGACAGTCGTCATTCTGCAATGGGAAAGAAGTTGCCATTTATTTTGAACATTGAAAAACATTAACTTATTTTCAAGCATTTACACTGCTTAAAAATAAATGCACAATTCCTTGGAATATTAAACCACAGAGAAATACTACAATTGTTCTTAGTCTCTGCAGAAACTTCTCTTCTAAAAATTCAACTTGCAGGCTAAGTCTGACTCAACAAAACTCTTTTACAACAGTGTACAAGTCAACTCACAAAATAGTGCCAGAATTAAATTTAAAGAGTTCTAAAAATAGGTGTTGGCCAACAGATCAGCTTCATCACTAAATTTATGCATGACAGTTCTGCCCATTAGGTCTGGGGATCACCTCAGCAGTTTCCAGTAAGGAAAGGAAGAAGCACTTGTGGTAATGCTAAGTTGTGTTTTCCTACAAAAAGGTATTGCTCACACTGCAGTTTCATGTAAGTGACTGTAACTAGTGGCACTACAGAACCGTCATGTTACTTGGATTTACAAAGTCAATAATACATCCACAGAAACGGCAAGTCCTCTCGTTCTGTCCAGAAGCAGTGTGGACTGGGCAAAAAAAAACACCCAGCAGAGGAAAAAAAAGCTCAACATCTGCAAAATGAAGACCGTATGTTACAATGTACAATGAGAACTGTATTCAAAAAAAATAAGAACAGTCCCCTTAAAAAAAAAAAAAAAAAAAAAACCACAATGGTTTTGCAGTCTCCCAATGAGCCACGGACACATTTTGCTTTGTGGTAGCAGATTAGAGAGTTTTGGGGCCATGGGATCAGTATCTGCTGATCCAGCAAAATGTATAGCCCTAAAAAGTGATGTCAGAAAAGTCCATAACTGAAGCATCACCAGGGGCACCCAAGAGGATGAGATTTCTAGCTACTGATAAATCACCATGTCTGTTCTGAACATGATGACATCAGCACATCCCCTGGGAAAACACTTCCAAATTTTGCCTCAATGGCAACTGATATATAACCAGCTCTAACTGGGTCTCCGGTTACTCTGCCATAAGCACTCTGTGACTACATCATCTAGTTCCTGTTCACTTGCCCACAAGTGATAACCAAGACATAGGTTTTCTCTCTTTTGTTGCAAGTTTCCCAATTTTTGTGGAAATAACTGAGGAACTCAAACTCCATCCCAAGTCAGTCCTCATTTCTCAGTATCTTACTGCTACTCATAAACAAGCAGGTAATGCTACAGCTTCAGGGAGGGCCTGCTGAAGCCAAGTACAGAGTACTAATCTCGACTCTTCTTTCACAGTGGCGAGGCTTCCCCTGAGGATGCAGAATTTTTGATTGATTAATGTTTTTATGGCCTTGAATGCAAAGATCATAGAATCATAGAATCAGAATGGTTTGGGTTGGAAGGGACCTTAAAGACTACCTAGTCCCAACCCCTGCCATGGGCAGTGACACCTCCCACTAGCCCAGGTTGCTCAAAGCCTCATCCAGCCTGGCCTTGAACCCCTCCAGGGATGGGGCATCCACAGCTTCTCTGGGCAACCTGGGCCACTGCCTCACCACCCTCACAGGGAAAAATTTCTTCCTAATGTCTAGTCTAAATCTGCCCTCTCTCAGCTTATATCTGTTGCCCCTTGTCCTCTCACTACACTCCTGATAAAGAATGCCTCCCCATCTCTCCTGTAGCCCCTTCAGGCACTGGAAGGCTGCTATAAGGTCTCCCCGGAGCCTTCTCTTCTCCAGGCTGAACAACCCCAACTCTCTCAGCCTACACTCGTACAGGAGGTGCTCCAGCCCTCTGACCATCTTTGTGGCCTCCGCTGGCTCCGCTCCAACAGCTCCACATCCTTATTGTGCTGGGGTGTCCAGAAGATGGTTCAGGAGTAACGTTTGCTGTTGAAGTCATCCCAACAGCACAGTATAGTGCACCAACAGCCACTACTGACTTTTTTCCTGATTCAGCAGCATCACTTGGGGGAAATGCTGCAGCTTTTCACAGGCTTTGGCTCACTTGTTCCCATCCCACTGCCACATGGGGAGACAGACTCTGGTTGTGGGTGCATGGCTCATCAGCTTCCCCAAGCCAAGTTTCTCTTCAGGCTGGATTTCACCCTGGGTGCAGCACACGTCATCCATCCAGCTTAAAAATGGGAGGGTGTCTGCCACTTGAGTAGAAGGAGGAAAGGGAAATTAACCTTCTTGTGATCTGCCAGCTCCTGTGGGCTGCACCGTTTTCCTGCCAGGAGAAGTCTTGTGCTCGGAGACTTGGATTTGCATGGGGGGGGGGATGTTTGTCAGGGCCCCCATGGCACCGTCTTTCCAGCTGCCAGCGACTCCAGGATGTCAGA
>NW_010098690.1:17627-36477 GCF_000699245.1 Pterocles gutturalis
CGCTGAGAAAACCCTTGCAGCCTGGCAGTAATATAATGACATTAAAGAATCACAACCGGAGGCTTTCTGCAAGGGAGGGAGCACAGAGGTTTGCTCTCTTCAGCCAGCACACAGAAGTTTACTGGTGCCACCAACTCGGTCGCAGGGCAGGGACAACATCAGCCACAGCTTGATCTGCTCTCACATCGAGCTCAGCTGCTCCAGCCTGCACAGCTCGGTGCTCAAGGGCAATGCACAGCGTTCACCAAGAGTGGACATGACCCTCCAAAGATGTAAAAATAGAACAAAGTTCCTAGGTGGCTAGGAATTCACAAAAAAAAAAAAAAAAAAAAAAAAAAAAAAAAAAAAAAAAAAAAAAAAATTTTTAATATCTATTTCAGCTGGGCCTTAGGGTGGGGAGGAAACCAACAAACAGAAACCCCAACAACAAGGAGAAAAGGCAAAAAGAATGCCTCAGCGGCAAGCACCCAATTTGCGACTCCAGCAAAGTTGCTAATTTTGGACGCGCTGCCCTTTGCCGCTGTTGTACAATTCTTCATGCAGGTCTGGGGCTTGCCCTAGCTTATGATACATCTGTGTTTAATCATACGTAAGGTGGAGATGTGAGTTAATTCTAGACATAAACAAAGTAATTTTTGTTTCAGCTCTGCAGGTGTGTGAGGACATGTGTGAGCGTGATGGATGGCAGCGGGAGCGCACACATGCACATCCCGGCTGTCTGAAGACAGGGTCTGGGAGTCGATTTTTTCTGCCAGGGTTTCTGTCCTGCCCAGTTCTGTAATAACTGCGTGCAAGCTCTGCAGCTGATGGTGTAGCAGAAGCACTGCTCGCTGTGCCTTGGAGCATCTATCTGCACACCAGCCAGCCAGGAGGGAGAGCTGATGGTGCCTGAGCATCCTGATGAGTCACCTAAACCTGGGACATCGTGCTGAAGGCAGGGTGGGCAAAATGCCGGCCAGCGACCACCAGTCTCCAGCCAACATGCAGCCACCTCTTGTTTCTGCCAGGAGTGACACTAAACTGTTGAGCTGGAGTGTCTGCGTTTGTCAGAAGGAGGTGGTATGAGAAGTACCATGAAGCTCAGTGGATGTCTGTAAAGCGCTTCATAGCACAGAGTAAAATCCTCCTAAAACTCACCTGCCAAATGTCAGGCTGTCAGTGCCAGTCAAGGGTGTGCTCCTCAGCCTCATTCCAGCCTCCTGGGCATCAGCTGACAGTCATGACATTTCTGACTTTAGGTGTATGGGCAGCCCTGGCACTGGGTGGTGTATGGCATATATAAACTGGCTCACCTCAGCAGGCATCCTTCATGAAGCGTCCTGTGTTTCCCCCTGAAATAAATCATATCACTTGCCAGAGAATTTTGTAGCATCCTAGGCCATCTAGTACATCCCTGCCCTAAGGAAGGATTGATACTATCTGGTTTTTATTCTTTGTCAATGTTTGTCTAATGTGTCTTCAAAATTCTCAGGTGCTGGCAACACTCTGAAGGCAATCTAGCCCAGTGGCACCTTGTCTCTGCTACTAAAAAATATTTTAACCTCTTTGCTGAATTTTTTGTTGCTGTCATTTAAGACTGAATTGTTGTCCTCCTCCCTCTCCTATCCTATTCTTCTCTGCTGCAGCCTTTCAACTGTCTGGAGGCTGTTTTCATGCTATTCCTCCAGTTTTCTCTTTAGGCTGAATAACTCCAACTTACTCAATTTTTATCCACAGGTCATGTTTTCTAGACTACTGAATAATTTGGGCTCTGCTCAATTGACCCACATTCTTCTTGAAGGAGCAGAGATCTCAGCTGAGGCTGTAGAAGAACTGAGCAGAGTAAGACAAGACTTCACTACTTGCCTTATCATGACTTTTTCTCTTCTCACAACAACATCTCAGCACAATCTGGTTCGAGACATGACAACTCCAGATGCCTTCTGCAGAACAGCTTACCCCACCAGCTGCTCCTCACCCTGTACTGGTGTAGCCGGCTATTCCTGTCTGAGGGTGGGATTCTCGACGCAGGAAATCACGGCCCAGGACACTTGCCAAAGCAAAGCTGGATGCACGCTATCCTCATTTGTATATCATTATCTAGAATGGGTTGTTTCACAGACACATTTAATTCTGAGCTCTGGGAATGATCCAAAGGCTTGGCTGGCTTTGGCTTGTGTGTCAAAGTGATCTTTTTCATCTGTGCTCTAGCAGGAGCTACCTTGAACAGTGCTTTTGAGAGGGCTGGTCCTCTGTAAAGTTGGATTGAAAATTATGCACTTCTTTTGTACTTGGATCTGTTAATGAGACTGCATAGATTTTACCAGGATTGAAAATTATGCGCTTCTTTTGTACTTGGATCTGTTAGTGAGACTGCATAGATTTTACCAGCGAGATCAAAGGAAATAAAATAGTCTGTAGCTTCTGTCAAGGAGAAATAGTCAGCTAGAAAGTCAGCATTCACTTGCAGCAAAATAAAGAATATAAAATAACTGTTTCCTGAAACCTCTGGCAGTAAGTTTTCTTCCGTTAAAAAAACAAAACAAAACAATTGGAACAAACTGGACACTGAGCTTGCATTGAAAAAAAAAAAACCAAAAAAAAAAAACAAAACCAAAAAACAACCAAACCTGCTGTGGATATGCTGAACAAGAGATTCCTGCTCCTCTGAGTGCAGGAACATGCACAAAATCCCTTTCCATAGCGTCCTCAAGTCGTTAATATTTCTGGGTTTGGTGACTAAAGGGAGACTAAAGGGAAATGGTTTTGGGGAGGTTCCATTGCAATGGCTTCATTCACCATTTGTATCTTTTGCTTTTAGGAGAATAGAAAGGATGCTGATATAAAGGTTACTACAGCAGAAAAAAAAAAAAGGAAAATAAAAGAATGAAAGCAATCTACTTTTTTTTTTTTTTTTCCCTCTCTCTTTTTTTGTTGCCTGGAGCTGCTTTATTTTATCAGTAAGGGGAAAAAAAAAAAAAAAAAGGTATCAGTAGCTTTTCATTCAGATATGTTCTTACCACAGCTTTGATAACACTGGAACAGGACAATGGGAAACTCTGCCCTTTGACTCAGAGCAGGATTGTCATAAAAAGCATGAAAAAAACCAATATTCATATGACATATTGAACCTTTAATTCCTGAAACAGGTTTCCTCTCCTCCCTTCTCTCTCTGGTCCAAACCCATTTCCCAGAGCATCCATTGAAGGATAAAAGGCAGTGATGAACCCTTCACCCCAGAGGAAAGAAGCCCCAGTTGATACAAGCCATAAGGAAGCACTTTGCCTAACATCACTCCCTGCTTCATCTTGGGGTGGTCAAAGAGTGGTAAGGACAGGAGGGGCCTGGGGGTAACCATATGCTATTCATCCTTACTTGGGTGGGTGGAAGGAGGTAGCTGTCTTCGTGCTGTTGGGATGCGTCTCTGCAACAGGCACGTCCCGTTGTAGCAGCGACAGGCTTTCCACATGCTCTACAAATAGTGAGCGTGTTTTCCTAAATGAAGTCCTTTTCTTTCTCACACACAGAGGGGGCGGGGAGAGAGAGGACATTGCATCCTTCCTGTTCTTCCCGTGTGGATTTTTTTTCTTTTGTTCCATGGGTTGTACTGAGTTTGTAGTTATTTCCCACGTGAGTAATACCTGGATAAGTTATAGCTTACATAGGCTCAACACTTGAAATGAAAAGCAGATTGCTGGGCAGATTTGAATTATCCTCCAATATTCCATGATATATATTCCATCTTCACGGGTTAGTATTGTTATATATGTCATAGTTATTATTTCCATGGTATCAGACTCCTTGTTATTTGCCAGTGCTATCCTATAAATGCCAAAGCTCTCCAGCAGCCAGTGTGTGTCCTTTTTCAGACTTATAGTTCTGTGTTCTGTGGATATTCAGCATTTAATGGTGCCGAATAAAACAGAACTGCCATCACGCTCTCGCAGAAACCCCAGCTAGGCTATTGACAGTGTAAGTTTCATTTAGTTCCTTGATTCAACAGCCATTTCTAGTTGTTTTCTGAGCAATGCAATAAACACAAAATGCAGTGCTCAAACTGAATATTTAAAGGTCAATCAGGCTTGAAATTTAATTTTATCTAATTGCTTTGCTACATTCACACACAACTGAATGACATTTAGAAAAACTCAACCATCCTAGACAATTTCATGTTTACTCCAATCTCAAGATGGATTTTTTTAAACTTCTCTTAATGTCATTTTAATGCTTTAGCTAATTGACTGCCCCCTCTGCCACAGATTTAATACCGTGTTTCGGAATCCATCTTTGTTCTACTGGCAGACAATGCTATCAAAGCAATCTCAAGCCTTGTTTAGCCTCCAGTGCTGGATGCTGTAAGGAAAACTGTACCACGAGTGGTCGGACACAGCGCTTTGCTCTCCTCATCCCAGCCCATTTGGAGGTACCAGGGTGCTCTGCACAGCACCACTAGGCTCTGCACAGCCACAACCAAGGCTGCCCAACATGGTGGTGTCTTCTAATGAGGAGTAATGCACTCCTATAGATAATAAGACGATGCACAGCTACCTTAGCTAAAGCTTTAAAAGGTGCGTAAGAAGGTATAAAAAAAAAAAACAAAAACAAAACAACAGGGTGTGGTGTCGTTCAATAACTGCTGAAGAAGACTGTCAAAGGAAGACATTTAGTTGTGCCCATTTATAGAGCCACAACTGCCCACTGAAAAAAGGCTGAGCCAGGGGTTTCTTGCTCCTTTTCCCCCCACGACTCAGGTCAGTCATTCAGCAAACAGGATACTAGACAAAGCCAACAGCAATTTGGATCCAATACACCAATTTTTCTGTCCCTTAAAGCATTACCAGTCTTACATGATATCACTCTAATTTCAGGTAATATTCCACCTCAACAAGTGCCTGCTTTTCATTTCACATAGGAAAACCTGAGGAGCCGGCAGCATGGAATTATTTTATTTTTATTTGAGCATTATTTTTCTTGATTCCCCTTTCCTTCATACGAACAGCTATACGAAAGAGATTAATCCCTGCTGAAAACATACCTTAGGCACAAACGCTGCTGAACATAAATATTATCTTTGGCATATAACATCAGAGCAGATATTTAGTTTACCCTTAAACTTAGTAAAGAGCTATTATCTTACCTTGATGTGTGAAGCTTTGTACATTTAACTCCCAATAAAATGACGTGGAAACACAACCCTCCGTTCCTGGAAGTTTTGCCAATTGGTCATATTATTTGAAGATGGACAATGCCTCTTTCTTTAAGAAATAACTTATGAATAGCAACGTGGTTGTGTAAGAATACAGCTGAACTTACAAACTACTTACAGAGCACCTGAAAACAGAGTGTGTTTATAAAATCTGAAAAATATTTGCACTCAGAACTTTAAAATTCCCCTCAGTTCTGGCTAGCTCATGCCTGGTCAGATTGTGATGAACTAGGATGCAGTCCATCCAAGCAACACTTCAGATTTTTCTTGTGTTGTCTTCACTTTCTACAAAATGTATGCTCTCGTTTTTCAGAAGTTGAAGAATATTAAACCATAAGATTGACAAGCCAATCCTCAGAGAGGGAAGAGAGGTGGCGGTGTTTGACAGAGTCAGGAAGCAGTCGGGAGCAATACTTTCTGGAGAAGGGTGACCAAATTCATTTGTCTCAGAAGAGCATTGGCTCTGACACCTTGCGATGACAATTTAAAAACTACCACTAACAGTTCCAGGCTATGTAATTTGAACAGAAGCATCCAACTTTGCCTTTAATACAGTGTTGATGGCTATAACAAAGAGTAGAGATGGCAAATACCTCGCACATCATCTTTTCCATTTCTTGAAAAGCCAGCCTAGATGGTTTCCTGATTCATTTACACCTCAAACATTGCCACATCTAGTCTGAATTCAAAGCTTTCTCTTCCAAAGATTCTCCCACCAGCACAACTCCTGCCAAAAAAAAAAAAAGAAAAAAAAAGAAAAAAGAAAAGAAAAAAGAAAAAAGGCAAAAAAAAAGCTGAATCTGCTGGAGGATTTCAAAGTTATGCTGGAGAAGCAGTAGCACTTTGACTTTGGCAGGTGCAGGCTGCACTTCCCCCTTTTGGGACAGATCCAGCCCACCCAGGATGGGGCTTTGGGACTGGAGAGTCTGAGATTAAGGAAAGAAGAACAGTATGACCCTAAACACAGATGGCTCTTGTCTGGGTGCTTTGCATGATTACCCTAAGCATATGTACCACAGAGGAATATACCGGCCAGACCCCCAAGGCAGCGATGTGCAGAGACTGCTTCCCCCACCTCCCCCGGCTGCTGTAACGCTGTCCTGCCCCTCTGCAGCGTATCAAATGTCCCGTTGAGGTACCGCAGCATTTGATGTACTTTGAAATACAGTCCAGAGTCAGTCTCTCAGAAACCTGATATGCTTTTAAACTCCTCTGGTCTCCCATTAGTAAACTCAAGAGATATAAGTAATGACTTTCCTTAATCAATTAGCTTGTCTGGAGAATGTCGAAGTCTACACCTGCACTGTGTGTTGAACCCGTGATCTGCTGGCTTGTTTAAAACTGTCTTTTAGTTGTTAAAAAAAAACCAAACCAAAAACGTGTTTGGTGTGTTCGGCTGCCAGATCCTGGGGGTAAAATGGTTTTCTTGACACCGCTTCCGTGTTGTCTCACATCTGCGTATCTGGCTCTCTAACACCTAATAAAGTAAAAACCTTGCCTCGGCTTCTCATGTGTGATCCCAAATGTCAGTCAATTACGGCTCCGGCTGTTTGAGCATCTGCCCTTGGGTGGATATTGCTCTTTGGCTTATTGACTCCATACCTTGAGTCTAGCCTGAAAGAACAGAAGCACAGTTTTCAGACAGTGGAATTTTCTACAGCCTCTGAGGCATAAGGACCCACATTTGATTTGGCCATGGGTAATTTAGAAGGAAAAGTAATCCTGAGAAAGTGTAAGAGCAGCTCATGCTTTCAGATGAACTCCACCAGGGCACGCCACGTATTTATAAGTATTTTCTCACTAGTGCTTGTCAGTGAGAAGTCCAGATTCTGAAGTAATTGCCACGAGGAAATTAATATTAATATGCTCATTAGATTAGGAGTTTCTTTTATGATCTTTGTGGGTCCTGTGTCCGTTTTCTCAGAGGCAATGGACAACACAGCCTGCCATAGAGGAACCCACTCTTTTTGCCTTTTGAAAGAGTTGTGCTCTGCAACCAGTCCTGCCTGAACTGGCAAAATCAAAGGGTGAAAAGTGGTCTCCCAAGGCAGCAAGAACGGGAAGCCCTTCCAGTGGAAGCAAGGAGAACACTGAAGGAAAGCAACCCCCACCTCCTGATGCCGTCTTTAAAAGGCAGGACCACATGCAGCTGCTTCTTTTGGAAGGAGCAACATCAAAAGCAGCCTGACCATTCTGCAGCATGACACAAGACACCCCATGGACTGCAAACTCCAGCTAAGCCACCACCGTCTGGTTTGAGAAAATTAACTACATATCTTACACTGCTATGAAATGGAGCAGAAGCTCAAATTGTTTATTACCTTTCCTCCTATGTTGTAAGGGTGAAAAACTTTTATTTCTAATTTCTTTTATTCACACTAGTATGTCTGTCTATAGGAAAGAGAGGAAAGAGGAATGATAACTTTAGTAGTGGGACTAAACACAGCTATCATTCATTTTCATTGGATTGATTTCATTTGCATTAATTTCATTCAAGAGTGCCTAGATGAAACACTGATAAATAAAAGGAAGGACTCACGTAATCATCAGGAAACGAGTGGGAAAAATATGAATAAACTAACACATAATAAGAGATCAGAAGACACTGGTGAAAATGGAAGGTGCTGTGAGCTCTTAAATAGCTATATCTTTCCTCAGCTGAGTCAAAAAAAGCTTAGTATTTGCTTGAGTGATTTAATCTGACTAGGTCTAGGATGAGAATGGACATTTAGATCCTATGAGCATTTTCATCCTATAGATATGAATGCCCTTCATCAGAGAGATCAGTCAGCTGTAATGATGACTCTGCAGTGTTGGAGGGTCTTCCTTCTCTGTTAACTAGACGCCCCTTTACAGTTCATCCTGTATAAAGCAAAAGCACAATTATTCCTCCTAGAGACAACCTCTTAATGGAACCTAATTACCTGTTGTATTAATTCAACAATAGATCCTCCCTGCTCGAAGATTTTGTTTCAGTGATGACCTCAGGTTAGTAAAACTGATACAATCAACAATACATTTGCTATGTATATCTTGCCCAGCTTACTCTTTTTAGTAAAATCCATTAAAAGTGTACAGAATAGGTTTATTCCATTAAGCAGCAGCATGGCTCATGAACTTAGAAGGCACAAATATCCTTAGGTTAGAAATCTTCAAGGTATTGGATTCTGCTTCCAAATTAATACCATTAATATTCCCCCACGGAATGTTAAAGCCATTCACGACACAGCCATTTGATGGGTTATGGATCTGGGAAACTAATTTAGTGCTTTGTGCCAGAATCCTCAAAGTTTAATATGATTTTTTTTTTTCTTCCTTAACACAAACAAATCAGAAGCACTCAGATTCGCTTAATTTTGATGCACAAATAATCTGGGGAAAAGCATCAGGAAGAAAAAAAAAAAGGCACATGAGAAAAAATCATGGGTCTGAATTTAAAATTACAGCAGCCTTCAAAGGCCAAGCTATTAGTAAATTTATTTCTTCATACTGAAAGGGAGAAGAAGAGTCAAGACATTCAGAACCTATCAAAACCAAAATACCATTTTGTTATAAAAATGAATGAAGAAAATCCATCTACATAGTGTAACTGTTAGCACACCATCAGGGTGTCCTGAAGGCCATTTGGAATAACAATATGGATATTTCAGGAGCACCTAAGATGTACAGTGACCTCTAGGATGCACTCCTGAGTGACCTGTACTGTGCATTGCTCCCATTTGGCATGTCACAAGTCTGCCACCATATTTCTCACAATCGTGCTACGGCCTTCACTGTTACCTTCCTAACACATGTATGATCGAATGAAAATTTTGCAGTCACAGCAATCTTGTCATCTCCGCAGCGAATACTGGGTGGGTCAATAGCAAAGGTGAACATGCTGTGCAGAAGATTGTTCTTGTTGTTACTCCATAAGAAAATGGTATTTTAGCGTTACAGAATGAGAAGAAAACTCAAAATGGAAGAGTCATTTCAAGAAAGCAGTTTATCCAGATCCCTGCTGAGTTTCTTCTTAGGTTGCTCTCTGCTCTTCCAGCTTTGAGCAATGGTTTGGAGGAAGGTGGGAGTAGTGAGGGATAAAGGGGCTGACAAGAGAAATACGGTGTAAAAGAGATGATTGATGAGAGCGAAAGCAAGAGGACATACCAGAAAGTTTAGATACTGTTTGAATTTTGGTCTTGCTAATTATATTGAAGAACTGAATTTTTCCTTCATACTGTATTGAAATCTTGGTATGTTTCTCTGTTAGCTGAACTTCCCCCTCTTTCTCCACTTCACACTCATATTGTTGCACCTTTTTGATCTACTTTGATCTGTAGTGTAAACTATTAGCTTCATGAACTACTGTTCACATAGTTTCA
The DNA here is from genome assembly GCF_000699245.1 of Pterocles gutturalis. NCBI lineage: Eukaryota > Metazoa > Chordata > Aves > Pterocliformes > Pteroclidae > Pterocles > Pterocles gutturalis. Next base: position 27,174 of record NW_010098690.1, read on the forward strand.
TGACACACATTGTGACTGGGGAACCCTTAGTAAATTGCAAGACATCTGCTTTATTCTAATGGTGGATCAAGCAGCCGGTAGTTAACAACACAGAGGAGCTTCACAGCTTTCTACCCAGTCTTTGCATCTCAGAAGTTCAACCTCTACTGACTCAATCCTCTATAATATACAATATGTGTTGTCTGCGATATGTAGTGGAATAGAGAACTGATAATTATGGATGATAATAATAAGCTTCTGGAATTAATATTTAAAGTACTAGTTTTACTGCATTTCCATTTTAGCTCAAGTAAGTCTGAGTGCTGTAGGAGAAGGTGGTCCTTACTAATTAGAAAAAAAATTAAGAGGTGATGTAGCTATCTGCTATCTGTGTGAACGGCTTGAGATTCAAGCAACAGATCATCACATCCCCAGGAGAAGTTCCATAACATTTCCACCCCTTACACGTAGCCCTTCATTTTCATCATTTCACCCTACATGTTCAGAGGCAGTAAGAACAGAAACAGGATCAAAAGACAGTGTCATAACTGAAAGAGGTAAAACCGGTATCCACAACTGCAATACAAACGTATCTGAAAGTACGTGTTCCAGTTTTATCTCTATCTGCAATAACCCAGAAAGATGATAACATAGGAAAGGAGTTTCAGTGTTTGATACGAAGAAGCATATGAAGCCATCTGTGCGTATTACAGCTTAATAGGTTGTGTTATCCTCTGTCTACTTCTCCATGAAGACATTACTCCAAATTAAGTCATAGATACAGAGTTATGTCTTTGATTTGGCCATAATTCAAAGCACTCTTGTGCTCTCACGTGCAGACACTTGGTTTGTATGATCAATGGCTTTTTTGCCTGATATTGTCCCATTGATTCATTTTTTTTTGGCTCACATGCATATTGTATCACATTGGCTTGTCATTCTGTGCAGTGAATAATGGTGGGAAGCAACATAACAAATGTAACACAAAGCAATAACCAAAAGAAAAGACAAGTAATTTTCTGATCAATAAGCCAATCCATTTCATGAGATAGAAGGGATCAGTTTGGTGACATGATTTATTTTTCCTTTAGGCAATGCATGAAGGCCCTTACAATTATAAGTCTCATGTGTCTGATTTACCAGAAATCTCCTGTGTAAGTGCATGCGTGTAGGTCATGCAGTACAGCTGATTGATGGCTGATGGGTTTCCACAGTGCTCTCTGTAGGCATGCTCTGCAGAATGTAAGGTGTCTGCGCAGATAGTAGTTTCCCAGATGCTAGGAGTGTCCCCGTTTTCTCTTTTTACTGCAGAGGCTGGGTTTCCATCTGCAGAGGACCTGGCCCAGTCAACACGATCCTGCTTATTTGATGTCAGCCTGTGCTTAGGGAGCCCTGGGCTGTGAGACAGAGCCAACACATCAGGCATTGCTCACGAACACAACTTCTGGCCAAAAGCAAAATAAATCTGGGAAGTCTAACATACAGGTAGTACTCAGAGCTACTCAACTAAAATCTAGTGGTTCCAAGCAAACCACTAGGCTCAAAAGAGCCAGAAGAGCTCTGCTCACCTTAATGTCCTTTCCTGTTCCCCTTTCATGGAGACGGTCCCTTTTACACTCTGCATGTGTAGCCTTCTCTTTGAGGGACAACACTGTTTGTCAGCCTGCACAGCCAGAGGACCTCACCTCTGCCTGGAGAACAAGGTGCTTCTCCACACAATACCTGGGATGGTCCTTGGCTGTCCTTACTTTGTGCTTGCTGTTACCTGTTGCGCTTACTCTCTGCAATGAGTAAAGGGCTGTGTATCGCAGGAGAAAGCCTCCTTCCCCCTCTCTCTTTACTCTTCAGGAGTCTGAGTCCATCCCATCTCTTCCTGCAAAGATTTATTCACATTTGTTAAAGGGGTGGGTTCTTTAAAGTGTTTTTAACGAGCTTCTGAGTTTATACCTGATGGGAGAAGTGATCAACACCAGGGATGGAGAATTCATCCCCAGTTTTCACTCATGTTTGCTGGCAGAGTATTACCAGGAGCTCTGAGGATCCCACTGGTTTTATTGCTGTCAGGTGGGAATCCCCATCTGATTATTTGTCTGCAAGAATTTCAATTCCTTATTCCAAATTTCAAAAGGATGGGCAGCAATTTGTTTTACCACCTTTGTTCTTTCTTCTTCACAGCCATGTGCTAAAACCGAGATGTTTTACTCTCAGTTATTTGTACTTGGCATAAGATTCTTGAACCCAACTTTTCCTCTTCCTCTTGCTTTGTCTGAGATTGTAGAGCTGACATAAACCGAGATAGTTCAGCACCTCAAAGAAAAGTTAGATGTCACTGTCATGAGACACAGCTTGACTGCATATTAGCAAATACTCAAGCAGTTTGCAAATCTCCCAAGTCTGATCTTCTTTATGTTTTCCCATGATTTAACAAGTCAAGATTCAAAGAGAGAAATGAGCAATTAAAAAAAGGAGAGGAAAAAAGCTACTGTCATAAAAATCTGGTAATGACTTATCCTGAGCAGGCTGGATCCTACACACAAACTTTCATCTCTTCTCTCCTGTAAATGCTGTGACCCTTCATGGTATCCAGATGTTCCCTCTCTGATATCTTGCTTCACTAGCTCATCACTTTCTGAGGCATTCACCTGTCAAGAGGCATTTTTTCAGTGTTGGTCCCTTCCTGCAGCTGATCTTTTTGGTGTGTTGTTTAAAAAAAAAAAGTTATTAAAAAGTGTAGTTTAAAAAAATGTACTTTCCCTATTGAGGAAAAGAAATAATCCAAGTTACCTTCTAATAATTACAGAATCCTAAGGGCATAATGGAAATAGTCAGTGTGGAAATAACCCAGGGGAAAGGTGCTATTGAATCTTCAGTTGAAAAGTCTCAATGAGTAGAGCTTTTACCAAAAATAGTGATAAACATGTGAACAACTATGGATATGCAGCTAATATATTTGTGAAAGGTAAGTTTTCACATGGGATGGACAAGACTAGAGCTATAAAGGTGACTTTTATTGTTTCACTGTTTTATTGGTAAAGTCAAAGCTTCCCCAGTTCCTCTGTAGGCTTAGAGTTTGCAAAGCAGGGACTTGTTTCTGTGCACCCTTTGTCAGCTGATACACAGCAATGATTGCAAACTGGTTTAGAGGAAGAATCTTTCCATCACTGTCTCCTCTTCTCACTTGCACATGGACTCTTGCCCCAAGTTTCCTAGTCTTCTTCCTCTTTTTCAACCCACAACTGCAGCATCTCTTGCTCTCCATGCTTCTGGATGCGTCCTCACTCACTGGGCTTTGGCTGTCTGCCTACCCATTCCCTTCCCTACCCGTCCTCTCCAAATGAAGGTGTTTCCACTGCTGTTCCCTTCCTGGACATACCTAGTTATCCCCACCTCTTGGAGAGCAAAGGAGAAAAATCAGTTGATGTTTTGGGCTCCTGTACCTTGCCTCAAACGTTGCAGTGTCATAGACATGAACATCACCCATTGGGAGTCCCAGGGGATACTGCACTCTGGAGGTGCCTCCTCAAAGCAGGAGAAAAATGCCATACAGAGGAGCTACTGTTGTTATTTCCCATATTAAGAAATTAGATATTAGACCTCTAGAAGTCTTTTTAATTAATTAAGTATTAATGGATGCTTTAAAGTGGAAGTTTACAACTGGTGAGTGCTGGCATCAGTTGCACAAAGTCTGTTTTCTCAGAGAAACCATCTTCCCACACAAAAGGCTCAAAGACAATGGCTGATGAAGGCAATAAAAAGTTTGCAGATACTACAGAAGAAAACAATTAAACAACACATTGTTATATGTATTCTTTTAAAAGAGTTAACAATAGCTTGGGATGTTTCTGCTATTGATGCCATGATTTCTGCTTTAGCAATAAAATATTTTATCATAGAACTGTCACACAACTTCATCACTTCACAGCAGCACTAATGAAAATGATCTTTATATCGATAATATATAACTGCATATAACCATCACTACCCATGTATAGAAGACAGAGAGAAGAGTCAAAAGGATTGAAATGTTTTTTGGAACAAGGTCCTTTAGAAAGAAATGTGTGCAGGTCAGGTAGAGTTTTCAGCTCCGGATTCTCAAGGTGCTTGGTCGCGTTACTCAGTGTTGCCCCCATTTGAGTCCCACATTGAGCATTCATCCCTGGGCTGAGCATGCTGAGTTAGAACTTGCTTAGACTGAGTGGAGAAGTCAATTTTGAGAGCAGCCATCATTTCTGGGGAAAAAAAACCCAAACAAAGCATAGCAAACTGCAGGATGTGGTTCTCTCAGGTCTATTTGTTGAAAGGACAGAAGCATCAATAGCTGTGTCTCATTTTACATCCCCTACATCTCCACCATCTTCCTCTTGGAAGAACTTCTCAGTGCTTTTACTGAGGCTTGTAACAAGGTGCTGTTAAAAGTCTAACAGCTCCTGTGGTTTTGCCTCCTTTGTGGGAAACTGGAGCACAAGGGCATAGCCAAGACGCGTGTTGTGTTGGTGAGCTGGCTATGGCCAGAAAGCTCTTGCAATCCATAACCTTCATTTTTGGGCTTTCAGCTCTGCCATCAGCTGGTGGTTAGAGCAATGGATGATCTGGCTCACCCTCCACCTCCTTGCCTGTTTTTACAAGGATGGCTTTGAAAATACCAAAGCTCCCATAAACATTTTAATGAAAACACACCACATCGCTGTCACCTCTTTCATTTCTTCAGCTGCTCATGGTTGTTTCCCTGCCTATTCCCCCTCCCCAGCCCCTCAGAATCAGTAAATAGAAAAGGCCTGGTGTGGTTTTCCTGCACAAAGACCTCACGTATGGGCACTTCAGAATGTTTGCAGGACAGAAGCTTGTGAAATGAGGGCAAATGATTGTGGAACTCTGTTTCAAGGAGCCAGAACTCCACTCAAATGAGACTTGTTCTGCACCTTGCCATATGGTTAAGTGGTATACGGTTAAGTGCCATACATTACCCGACTAGGACAGGGCCCTTTGAGAAAGCATGAAGTGTACGAAGGAAGTCCCTTATAGCACACAAGGATAACAAGTGCAGTAGTCCTACAATAACGATGCGATCATAAATAGTCTTTCCTGGCACACATGTTCTTTAACTCTTTACAGAGCACTGATATATAAAAAGCAGATTGCACTGATTTTCTTCTTGCTGGAGGGGTGCAAGCCACAATCCCCTTGTTTGTGGAGCAAGAAACCTACTTGGGCTGTGATTCAGGCACTGCAAGCCTTGCTGCGGGGAAGGGATGCAATGGTGCTGTTCAAAGCAACTGGTGCTTGGAGGGCAGGAAGGATCCATGGAGAAATGAGAGGGAAGAGAGGGAAGGAAATGTGGCTGTATCGCTGAGTTTATGGTACGGTAACCAGTGGTTGGATCATACAGCTACAATGGAAGGAGCTAAATACTGGAGAAATAGATGTCACAATACAGTGTGACCATCTGGGGCAGATACACCTAGCCAGTCAAAATGGCATGGAATAAAACAGAAAGCAGAAATCCTTTTCATAGAGGAGGTTTGCAGCCCTGCCACCCTTCCCCTTACTGGTGTTTCCAGTGGGTAAGTGCATATTAAGTGACAGTAAGGCTGCTCAGTCCAATTTTAAATGAATGCTGTAAAGTGGGCTTTTGACAACTTATTAAAAATTTAAGTATAATTCCAAACCCTCAGGTTAGTTGATTTTATAGTTAACATTTCTCTGTTGGAATAGCAACACATGATGTCTGTCAGCAAGCCAGCCACAATAGCCCTAGGCTAATTTTCCAAAAATAAAATAGCAATGTATACCTGTCAGGACTGTGCCAGTGCCATGTTCTACACAGGCACTTCTTTAACCTGATAATTCACACAGCTGAAACACGTCTAACAGTTGGCTGAAGTGTTCTTGCAATCTGAAAGAAACTCTGTTCTCTTCCCCAGTGTGGCATAACCGGAGCAGCTACCAGCAACGGGCTTTCCAAACAGTCCACAGGTTATGTCAGAAGAGCACTGAAAAATCACAACTTAACAAAGTTAGGCAGGTATGCCAGAAAAAAGAAAAAAAAAAAAAAAAAAAAAAAAAAAAAAGGGGGGGGTTGGTCCATTTTAAAATGAAAAGACTGCTATAGTAATTCCTTTTCAAGTAATATCAAGGAAAAAATGTACTTCAACAGATCGCTGAGCCTGACTGCAACAGAGACCTAAATTTGACCAAGTTCATGAATCATTTGCTCTTTAACAACTGGCACAAATGTAACCTGAGTGGGTTTGTTTTCTCCGCTTATAAAAAAGGTAGTAACATCCCAACTGTGGTTTTTGTTTGCAATTGCAGTTGTGTGTGTACAAGCACCCAGACAAAATCTGCATAAAATGCAAATACGTTTACTGAAAATCAAGGGGATTATTCTTTAGTTTTGTTTTATTATAAACCAAGATCAATTGTGCTGAAATACTTTAATGAAAATGGCACACCACTCCGGAGAACCGAAGAGATTTGGAGGCTCGCAAAGCACCCATGTGCAAGCTCCTACGTTGACTGACTTGCGGTGACAACTTGTGCCTTCCTCTTCCTAAATGGAGATCTTAACCAAACGGATAGGGAGTCAAGCTCTCTTTGGAAAACAATTTTTACAAGAGGAGATAACTTTATCTGGTAAGACCGGCAACTGGAGAGAGAGAAGGAGCAAGAGTTCAGATGCGAATAAAGATGGACATAGTGTGGGACCCAGGTGGATATCAAAGTGCTTGACTCTTCTGCAGTGATGGATCATGCAGTACTTTACTTGGTAATAAATGTTACCCTGACCATGAGAAGTGTTTGCAAAAGCAACTTTGCTGGTTCCAACATTTACTCCATATAATTTTGTTATTTGAGAAAGCTTGCACTTTCTGTCCCTCCTTCCCAATTAAAACTTGCACAACTCATACACATGGATGTGCAGTATTTAAATTTTTAATAATGTGCATATCTCTGTATGTATTTCAGCACATACACATGATTTACAGTTATAGTAGGACCGATAGGTGGACTGGGGGATTTTCTTCAGAAAAAGGGAGGGAAGAACTAAGCATTTACTTTGCAAGTGCTTCCAGTTTTATCAATTTGGAAGCCTTTTTATTCACTTGTATTGTATGTCTGTAGTACTTACATTGGTCAGTATTACAAGGGCATCTCAGGGAAGGATTAATTTATAACTTCTTTCTTCTGTTTAAAACAGTAAGGGATTGTGACAAAGTTACAGAGCTGATGTAGTTTGAACATGGGAAATGGCATGGAATACACCCATTTCCCCGCAAAAGTGATTTTTTAATACTCTGATTTTCCTTACAGAATGGAGATCCATAAGGATGCCACTGTCTGCATTTCAATTACAAGAACATATGAAAAACAAAAATATGAGGCCATGGAATACAGCCCCTTTTGAGAGACGGTGAAGTGACAGTTCAATTTGTCATTACATTGAATGCAGCTGACCACTAAGGAAAACGGATCCTCTGTCTGCAGTGACATGTTCTGAAATGAATCCTTCCACTGTATCACACTGTTAATAGGATTCATACATTCTGTGAAAAGCAAGGCATTCCCATCAAAACTCATCCAATTTATTGTAATACAATTTTTGCCCCTATTTGCGGTAATAAGGTTCTGCTCTAGAACTTCATTTCTTGGATGGGACTTTTGTTTTCAGTTTCAACTCCAAACTCATTCGTAAGCAGTCTTCATTTACCTATTTTTGTGCCACCACCACATGTCTTCGCTTAGCTCTCATTTTGCTAGGCCAAAACAAGCCAAGCAGGTTACGCTTTCTAACCATTGCTCTATTCATTCTGTCATCTCTTTTTCTGTACCTTTTATTTGAGTACTTCTTTCCTCATGTTGGAGCATCAAAATTGTACATGGTGTCTCATGGAGGTTTAGGCTAGATATTAGAAAAAATTTCTTCACTGCAAGAGTGATGAGGCATTGGAACAGGCTGCCCAGGGCAGTGGTGGAGTCACCATCTCTGGAGGGGTTCAAGAAATGTGTAGATGTGGTGCTTGGGGACATGGGTTAGTGGGTTAGGTGGTGTTGGATTGACGGTTGGACTTGATGATCCTTGAGGTCTTTTCCAACCTTAATGATTCTGTGATTCTATGTGAAGTCTTCCCATATTGTCTAGAAAGCCATTAGGAGTACTCTGGAAAACACTCTCTAAGGAAAAGTTGCCTTTCTTCCCAACAGCCCCTTGTCTTATTGAGCTTAAGGTTCTGGGCCTTTGTTGCTTCTTCCTTAAGTCAGATGTGAGAGTCAGCAAACTTAGTGCACAACAATAAATGTAACTATAATTGCAAATGGATTTATTGGATGAAGGAAGGAGGTACAAAGCTGTATCTACAAGACACAACAAAAGCAAAAAAAAGTGGGCATCAAATGTTTCTTACATTTTTTACAGATGTGTTGAGTATTGTTCTTATTGCTACAGGCACTTTACAACCAGCTTTAAAACCTATTAAATACATGGGAGCATGAGCAAATATTTCAATTACATGGAATGGACAGAAAACAGTTTTTCCTCCCTTCTCCCTCACTACTGAATTAAGCAGTATCATTTATCTTTACGCCATTGGCTCCATTGTGGAAACGTCATGATTTGTTCGTACGCTTAAGTCATTTTAAGCACAACCATAGTAACCTAGACTGAGCAAAATTAATTCCCATCCCTACCTTGTACCCTGTTCTGAGAAACAAGGGGTGAGTGTATTATGGAAATGGAAGGAAAACATTGAGAAAGACAGTCTAAAATTTTGTACTTCACCGTGCAGTACTGTATAATATCATAAATTTTATATTTATTTTCATGTCTACTTTATGGAGAACTTGGATAGCACCAGTTGCTCCTCCAGATTGTTTTACTCCTCTTCGTCCTGTTCATCACCAATGTGCACAACAGAGGAACTAAGGACTAGGTGGGAACTTCCTGGGCGCAAAGCTGAATGCCAAAATATCTCAGCATCCCTTTAAAAATCTCTTTCATCGGCTGTTCACAAACAAGTTTCTTCAGACAGAATTCTTGTTTTAAATATTGTCTGGGCTACCTACCCTGCTTTCACTGCAGTCATACTTTGCAGTATCATACCAGCACTGATACAAAAACGCTGTATAACTACAGCAATAATAAGATGAAACTGCCATGATGATTTCTGTTTGTATAAAATACTGATTCTCTGTAGATTGACTAACATATCCAGGCACTTCGTACTTAATTCCTAGTGAAAATTTCCCTTGGGAGACTAGACTTAGAGAGATTTTACAAAAGGATGGATCTATAGAGCATGTTGTTGTGGTTTATAAAGCCACGGGGACA
>NW_010098691.1:0-2408 GCF_000699245.1 Pterocles gutturalis
GGTGGTGGTCCTGACACCAAGACATGTTTTTACTGTTTTATTGGGTTTACACAGTCATTAATAAATGAGGGAGATCTAGCAAACTCTGAGCAACTGAAGCAAACTCTCCAGAACATGCATTGCTGTGTATCTTGGATCTTGAAGTCTCTTTTATTTACTTTATGTATCAGTTCCAATAATGTAGTCATCTTTTAGCTGAAGTATTTCTCACTCTCAGTGGTCAAAGGAGCACCGTAGTTGTTCACAGAGTCCAGAACAGATCTTATCAGAGGTGGTAGATCTCACTTCTGGTGATGGAGAGAACAGAAACGGGATGCACGGGATGCAAAAGCCAGAAGCACACGAAATTCTAGCTTTGTACAAAGCCTTCCTCAGTAATGATATAGTGTCTAATATATGTTCTCATATTAAGAGACTTAGATTAATAACATGTGCCATTTTGCAGTAGTCTGACAGCAAACGTAGTACAATCTTCTCCCTGACAAAGATAACAGAAGAAAAATTTAGAGATAGCCTGTTATCCTGTTACATTCCTTTACAACAACAGAGCTCAGTGAATGCATTTCCAGTAACAGCCTTCACACAAAGCTGTGCACTAACTAACAGAGAAGTCATCTGTCAGACAACCATTCAAGGCTGTGGACAGGTTTCTCTGCCAGCTGCCACCAAAATCCTGGACTGCATCTGCTGGTTAGAGGACAATGGGTAGAGTAAGGCTAACTCGACTTATTTCAAACTCAGCTCATAATAGGCAAGAATGCAAGTGCATGTGACTCCAAACCAAAAGACTTGCATCCACTGAAAGTTATAATGTAAACAATGAAATTAGCAATACCATTCCTTATTTGGAATTCTTTTTTTCATAATGAAAAAACACTATTTTTTCAGTATAGGAATGGTAACAAGAGCTCTACCCACAAAATGCTTCTAAGAGTGTAGGTAACCTGGCCAGGAAGCCTATATATTCAACAGTCAGTGTTCTGGGCTTAGATTGTCCCTCCAGTACTTGTAAACTAAGAGTTATTTGCTTAAACAGAATTAAAGCAAAACCAACGACAAAATGAAGAACAGTCTCAAACCTAGGTAAATCCTCCAAACTTTACACTTGAATGATCAGAATAATGGAGCTTCTCTTCCTAGCGTGAAGGTACAAAACGTGTAACAACAAATATTTTCCCATCCAGTTAAGTACCAAAGGGTGTCTTACTTCTACACTCGAAGCAGAATCACATCAATATATCGTCTCTGGTTTGTATTGTGCTAGAGGGAAGCCTTGCCAGGACTCTGAGAGACAACATAGGAATGTGAGCTCCACTAACTTTCCTCTATTTTTATAGCCCGTGAGGCATCATTTCCCTTTTAGGCAAAAATCAAACATCTGAATCACTCCTGCATAATGGTCGCATCCTGCCTGAATTCCTTTTATTTACAAATGGATTTGCAGTCTAGTGAGTCAGATTAAGTACCATTCTGTCACAGCAAAACCGGAGATAACGCATGCCTTTGTGTGTCTGAGAGTAGAGGAAGAAGACTGTAAAATATGAAGGTGAACACTTTAAATCCTGTTACTTTACTTCAGGACACAGAACTTGGGGAGATTATTTTCACGTTGAAATGGGGTCCCATAGTGGACCCCATAGCATCCTATAGGGACCACCTTTCTTCTCTTAATTAAGGTAACTGCTTCTACCTACAACTTTGACAAAGATGGGAATGCTGGATAAGGATAACCTCCATTTTGGATTATTATTTTCTGGGCCAAAAATAGTGCCTCTTACAGACAGAGAGGAAAATACGTTAAACTGAAAACATGTAGCGAACGCACAGCCTTTAAGTGCCACTCTCAACACAAAGGCATGTTACCCAGAACACGGGACTTGTGGTCAGAAATTAGTTTTTGCATTTGAATGCAAACAAATGAGCAAAACCCCCAACTGTTATTGCATAGTCCAGCTTCTTTATCTGTTGTGAAGGAAAAGTTCCTACTGCCATTATTTTAACTTGCTCGCTCTCAATACTGGAGGTTCCTTCCCTCTCTGTAAAATCAACCTACATGGAGATCCAGCTGGTGAAAGCAGCTGCTTTTCTGTCTGCCTCTGGGTTTATCTTGCTGGAGAGAGGGAAATGGGCACACTGGGGTTGAGGAAGGGGCTTACCAGGGACTGAGAGTAGCTGCACAGCTGTGAGTTTCCACTGATGGAAGGTCCAGACGAGCCGTGCTTCAACATGAGGAGATAGGACATGCCTGTCTCTGAATGTGAGCTTCTAAGAATATTGAGTGAATGCAACTCAAAAAATTACTATAAGGTCCCTGACAGCTTCTTCTTTACCCTCTCTGTCCTGCTCGGATGTACTGAATTAAACTGAGAGTGGCCCAGCTGGGAAAAAAAAAAAAAAAAAAAAAAAAA
>NW_010098691.1:2419-15803 GCF_000699245.1 Pterocles gutturalis
AACAGACGGGGTAATGTCTTTTTCTCTTTAATGGGGTGGATTCTGTGGGCTAAGGTTGGAAAGGGAAGAAGGTAAATCTAAAAAAAAAAAAGTTTAAAATTGAGTGAAACGTTCAAGATTTCACTGTTAATTTTCTCTTTGCTAATTTTTGCCTATTTTTTAATTCTTATTATAATGATCAGCAGAAGGAATGGATGGCAGCTCCATGAGTACACTGCACATTGTTGGAAATTTGCTTCCAGTACACAGATGTCAAGAAAGGATTCACTGGCACCAACACCACCTTTTGGGAATCAGTTTTCCGGAATTCTGTTTCTCAGATTCTCATTTGGTGAACAGGACTGCTCTTTCATGTTGCACCCCCCATGCTGGGTTGGCAAGCCTAAATTTTCAGTACTGCAAGTTCATTTGTGCAAGTGAAGGCTTTTCTTTCCTTTGAAAAATCATCTAGTAGGCACTGAAATAAGTAACTGGGAGACAAAATCTGACCAGCACTTGTGTATTTTCTTGTGTATCCTTTACAGGGGAAAAAATACCAAAGCATGCTTATTCCATGTAAATTATGGATTAAATCCTGTTTACTAAAGGAACTTACATACAGGGGAAAAAAATCAGTATCTTCAAATACAGAGTGCATACATGAGGATGTGAACCATACAAAACATTTTCCTCCTTACACTGTGTGTGGTCAAATTTACGTCAAAATGCCAACCAATGTCTACTATCTTTTAATTGTTTAAAGGCCTCCAGAGCTTTAAAACAATAATTAAATACTTATTTTTATTTTCCTAGAGAAACATCACCTAACCTCTGTTTAATAACATCCCAAACCCCAATCTGTTAGTATAACAAGCCTCTTTTTTTTCTCTTATTTTTTCCTCTTTTTCTCTTTTCTCTCTTCTCTTTCTTTTTCTCTTTCCTTTTTTCTTTTTCCTTCTTCCCTTTCCTTTCCTCTTCTCTCTTCTCTCTTCTCTCTTCTCTCTTCTCTCTTCTTCTCTCTTCGCTCCTCTCTCTTCTCTCTTCTCTCTTCTCTCTCTTCTCTCTTTGCTTCTCTCTCTTCTCTCTTCTCTCTCTTCTCTCTTCGCTCCTCTCTCTTTTCTCTCTTTTTTCCCCCTGATAACTGCTGCCACTTCCCCGCTAGTGGCAGTGGCCGAGGCGCAGCCGTGTGCTGGGGCGGTGAGCGGGAGCGTGCTGCCACCCGCAGGCTGGCTGCCTGGCTCTGGCTCTGGCTGTCACTCCAGCGCCTTGCCTTCTGCTTCAGAGGTAGCTATAAACAATCCCCGGCTCTTTGACAAGGCTCGTGGGTATAAAAATAGCAATGAGAGAGAACTAATGAGCTACCCTAGGGCTGCATATAAATTATGGCTAAAAGTGACTTTAGTTAAGTGGCTATTAGTGCCTACACCGGCCATGCATGAGTGAATGTGTGTTTAATTGCACTAACAGGACTGGTGCGTATTGCTAAACACAGCAGTGGAAGACCCTCCACACTCGCAGTGACTCTTTCAAACCAGAATCAGGAAACTAAGAAGTGCCCACACAAAATAACTATGTACTCTTTCTTATAAGGTCATGACAATTTGATATTACAAATCTAATTCGTAGAACTTTATATTCATATTGGGATTTTTTTGCAGTTACTTTTGGTAGCAATTTAAGTGTATTTCTAGATTGCAGACATATGCTTAGATCCTGGGGCAGGTGTAAGTCTCTTAATGCAAATGGAGTCACTGGAGCTACCTCAGTATGAACCAAATGAAGAGCTTTCCCTAAGAATTTCTCTGTAGAAAAATGCTGGTTCTAAAGCTGCATTCTTCACAGTCTCTGATTATTTAATGCTATTTGTGGAAAAATTTATACATTAAAAAAATTATCTGAAGATAATGAGTAGTTGTCTTTCTTCTGAAGAATCTAACTATCCAGTCCTGGACTATTCAACTAACCTTTTCCATAACAATCCATTTTTATAGACAGGCACAAATACTCTGTAAATAAGACCTACTCATCTTTACCGATCTGTGAGTCTGGATTCTTTCCATTACCATTCCTTAGTCTATCAGTGATTTGTCCTGTGATCTTGAGAGAGTTTTTTAGCCTAGCAGTGTCTTGTGATCCTTAGATCAAGATCAACTAAATAATTGTTGGGAATTATTAACCTCTGTGGGGTTGGAAAGGAGTTCTGAAGCATAATGGCCTTTCCTTCCAGCCAAAATGCCTAATGGCATCCCTTCCCCTGGAGAGTGCAATAACATCTGCTGAGGTTTTCTACTAACAGCTTGCTTCCGACAGTGGTGAGTGACACTATAGAGGTGAAGCTGCTTACAAATGCCATTTTCACACATACCGTCTCAGTGCCATTATTATACACACCATTTCATAGATCCTAATGAAGATTAGTTAATAAATTACCTATGTTTCCATGAAAAGCCAGCCTAGCTATGACTGGGGAAAGGGCTCATCTCTAGTTCTGATTAACAGTAAGATTCCTCTAGACCCTTTAAAACACTCAAATATCCATAACACCAGGTACGCCATTGGCTCCTTCGCTGAACACTGAGACCATCTGAAGGTAGCTGATGTGGCAGCAGGAAATGAGGACAGCTGTGTAATGTTCCTGTCTGCTGGCAGGAATGGCTGAAGGGTCCTGAGCTCCCCGAAGCAGCCAGAAGGCATGGTTTGCCTGTGCCCGTAGCTCTGCCTTCCCACAGCCTTCCCAAAAGCCACACAGGTCCCAGCAGTTTGGCTGACTCAATGGGCAGCTCTCCTGAATCAGGAAGAGGCAACTTCTCATTGTCCAGATATTCAAAGCCTATAACATTTGTATGGCCATATCTACTTCAGAATTTAAATAGGAATGGCCAAATTTCGAGTGCCACTATATTTTCTTTAAAACAATCACTTATTTTCTAGTTTTATTAGGAGCTTTTTTTTTTTTTTTTTTTCCCCCTGGTTGTATTTATTCTGCTAAGCTGTTCTGTTCACAAGAGAGAATGGCTCTCCTTTGAATTTGTGAGTGCGGTGTACCACTGGCCATGACTAAAGCAGCCAGAACCACCTGGCAATTCATTCTTAATGAAAGCATATGTTTAGAAAATCATCATTTTGCTGTGTTTTCTGTCTGTACTCTGTTGGTGTCAGCACCCTCTTCCCATGTTTTGCACTTCAAAAATGACAAACACATTTTAAATACTAAGCCTAGCCTGGATTTTCAGGGTGAGTGCAAATACAGAAAGTTTCAAAGAGCTCTAGGAAATGGAAATTCACTAAAGAACTAACTAGTCCCACAAGGCTCAGGCTAACGAATGCACAAACAAACTTCACAGGAGCTGCTAGTCTGTGCTTCCAGGCTTGATCTTCCTACCTGCTTTGACTTTAATACACAGTTTCCCTTGGGGGCCCATTTTGTCTGCACAAACCCCTGAAAGCTTTCTGCTACAACCACCCTTTCTTTTTTTATATATCGTGGTGTATGGAGTCTCTTTAAACTTTGACCAGTTCAGTCAAAAGGATGCTCCATAGGTGCTGGCCCTTTAACTCACAGGAAAAGAAATTTTTTTTCATATGAAGAAGCTATGAGGAAGTTCTGCAGATTATGTAGGAAGAGGCTTTCCTCAAGGAAGCCCAAGCTACGGAACAGGTGAGAAACCCACCAGAGAAGGTGAATCTAATGCTGAAACTCAGTTATACCTAGTGGCTAGCCTTCCATGATGCTTCCGTGACCCACTATAGCTCCTTGTGGGACCAGAAAGATACTCTGTTCCTGCGCTCAAGGCTCCAAGCACTACTTGAAGCCAGTTAGTCTGGAAACAGCATAGCTCTTCCAGGAGGGGCCAAATGGGGGTTCCTCCAGGCTGGTCAAGGGAGGAGTGCCTGGGCAAGGCACCTGGCTGTGGCTGGCAGGGCAGAGCACATCTCCGTGGAGAGGTGCTACCGCTGCCCACTTGATCTCTCCTGGCTCGGTGTGAAAGTAGGGGAGGAGAGCTGGAGCTGTTCTAGTGGAGGTACGAAACAAGCGCAGGCTGTAATGATATTTATCTGTTGCTCTTGGTACTGTCCTATTCAGTATTCATGGCACAGTACGTTGGAGGAGTTTCACATCTTTCTAAATAGTTAAAACTTAATCTTTTTTTTTCCTTCTTTTTTTTCCACATTTTTTAAAAGGGTTACAGTGTTTTTAAATGGTTACAATTTGCATTTCCCTCTGCCTAGCAGGTCCCAGCCCACCTCCCGCACAGAGCCTGCTGGAGCTGTGGCAAGATTCTGGGGAGAGATGCTTTTCCTTTTTGGATACAAACTGCTAGTCAGGGTTTGGAGTCTTACTGGAAGTTTCCTTCAGGAAGAAAAACTGATGTTGAAGTCAGATCTTTTTCTGACTTTTGTCCTTTTTGCATACAGAGACTATAAACAAAGTTATCAAAAATGGGCAAGCACTTTCTTCTCAATTTCAAAATTAATTC
This sequence comes from Pterocles gutturalis, assembly GCF_000699245.1. Taxonomy (NCBI): domain Eukaryota; kingdom Metazoa; phylum Chordata; class Aves; order Pterocliformes; family Pteroclidae; genus Pterocles; species Pterocles gutturalis. Next base: position 6,877 of record NW_010098691.1, read on the forward strand.
AGCAAATCTCTCACAGGAAGTTGTCTCTGGCTGTAGACTTTTTATGAGGCCATGTGCCTAATGCTTGCTCTGGTTATCACCTTGCTTTTCTGATGTTTCTGTGTCAACCTGTGACAGTTTTTCTGCTTCTTTTCATGTTTAGCTCCATCAGACAGTGCCCACACGTCTGCATTTGTATTCAGTGCAAAGAAAACCTTCTCTTTTATCTGGAATCATTACAATGGTGTATATTGCTATATTCTTGGTGATAGATCTTTTTGTTTCAGCTGTCTAATTCCATGAAGGAGCTTTACTGTGTCTTACATTTTATTCTGAATGAAAAACAGCTGTTAGGACCAATAGCTACAAGGAGATTTTGTCCAAGACCAAGCCTAATGCACCCTAGTCCTCACAGAAGCCACCTTTCAGAATGAAATTCTGACTTTGACATTTCACCTTTACAAAGGTCTGAGCTTCCTAGAGAAAACTTTTTGCACTAATTGGATATATCAAAGTTGAAAGTTCAGACTACAGTCAAAAATGTTCTTCTTCAACAAAATGAAATAAAACCAAACTAAAATACTGCATTGTGTTACTGCAAGTTGGACATTACAGGCAGTCTGGGAATTCCAGGTGTATAGCTGGGGGTAGCTCAGCACCTCGGTTTGTTCCCCTCATGACCACAGGAGACTTAGCTTACACTGGGCTCCTTCCACCAATCAACCAACCCATCAGCGCATCAGTCTCAGCTCACAACCAGGTGTTCCTGGCTGTACTTTTAAAGAGCAGTGCCATCTTATGTCCCTTAGTGTGGCAGATGTCTCTTGCATGTCACAGAGCATCACTGTTCCTTATCCCTGGAAGGCCACACCAGGAGGATGATCCCCAGAAACATCTGGGAAAAAGCATGTTTAGGGCCCTTTGTGGGACCAGGAGAAGTGTATCTCCAAGGACAGAAGCACCACAAATACATGAAGGATCTCCAGGGCCCTAAGCAGAGAGGCATGTATGCAAGGGATGGAAAGGGATCAGATTTCCCTCACACCAGCGTAGAGGGGAACCCCACCAAGGGCCCTCCAGACTAGAGAAACGGGGTGTTTTCCTTCTGGCTTGTACCACCTCCTGTGTCTTAAACCAAGCCCAAACAAACCGAATCAAAATCCATTTTATCTGTGCTGAGATGGACTGAAGACTGTAGGGGGGTTCACAGGGAGATTCTTGCTGCAAACGCAAAGGGTAAGTCACTGCCAAGGCAGCCCACTGCTGGTCCGTGCGCCTGTCTGAAATGCCACATCCTTCTTCTCTAATGCATGACCTTCTGTTAAAAAGGTCTTACTAACCATCAAAACGTCAACATGAGTTGCCAAACGTGAAGAAAGTTAACAGTGTTACCTCTGCAGATAGCTGCAGCGTGTGTGCGTTCTTCAACGAGACTTCTCAAGAGCTGCCAGTCACATTTGGAAACAGAAAAATCACCGTGCAGATGCAGCTGAGTCCATGGAGCATGGAGCAAGATGTTTATACTCAGTGACTGAGAATAAAGCTGGATACAATGCATTCTGTGGTATCTCTATAGCTGACATCCGTCACTCACAGAAACAATCAGGGAAATTAATTTATAGACGTTGCCTTCTCTGTTGTAAATGATGTAAACGCTGTGTGGGCAATATAAACTGTTTTGTATTACACATAGATTGCTGTTGAAAGATCTTGGAAGTTGTAAGGTCAAGGATGTCCAAGTTAGAAAAGGCTTTTGCAACTTACATTTTGACACTAACTGCAGTTACATTATAAAATACTATTTTCGCCCTTGTTTCACTCATTGCGCAGAAAGTATGACCCACGCAGAGAAGAAACCATTTGGCATTTTGCTTTAGCCACGCTATTGTGCACCTACCATGGTCCGTGTGCGGGGTTGGGTTCAACCGATTTTCCTATGGGCTCTGCTGTGACACTCCCTCTCTACAGTGACGCCGTCACAAGCACTTATTCATAAGGCTCCCCGTGGCAGGGCTCTAATAGTATATTATTTTAGCTAGCAAAAGCTCCATTCGTGAGCACTAGTTATTATGTGGACTTTTTTGTCCACAGAATAATTATGTGTAATTTTGTTATTATTATTTTTTCCTGTAGGACTTATGAGGAAAAAGTAAGTTTTATGGAGTGTAAACTAAAGTACATACAGAGGGTAAACCCACAAAGGAGGTTCAGATATCCAGAATTTTGGCATTTCCTAAATTCTTCTCAATTAATATCACAGCCATTTCATGTTGTTTAATTATTTTTAATGTCATTTTATGAAGAGTGACAAATACAGTAGCTTGACATGTGACATTCCTACAGCCAAGCCAAGTTCCTCCTAACTGCACCAGAAAATAATGGATTATTGGAAACAATTTTATCAGAAATTAACTTTAACAGAATTAATATTAGTCTGTCCAGTTAAGGCAGGGAGGTTAAGAGAAACTGATGCTTGCAGTTCAGGCCCAGATAATTAGAAAGAAGGGAATCTCCTAGCAAAGAAGTAAAAGTTAGTGAGCCAGGCCTAATATTAGATTTTGCTGGAACAAATGTACAAAAAACATGTACAGGGCAACTGGACTTCATGGACAACAAAAAAAAAAAAATCACTAAAATTGAACACAACCTCCTGGGGGGTCTTGAGGCATAGGGAAGGGTTCAATTCTCATTGCACCCTACCCACGGTACGATGAAGGCTGTGCTGCATTATTTCCACATAATTTACTGTATCTGTTTAGAAACTGAACTTCATAATTGATGCAATACTAAAATATGGTTGTGAAATTGCAAATAATTAGGTAGCAAAGGTGCGGATAGATGTTTCTGAAGTGAACTTGCAAGTTAATGTAAGCAGGGTTGATTTTCCTCTCGCCTGTTAGCAGCAAAAGGCTGTAACCCTGTCCACGACTCTGCAGGGTGCACACAAAATTGATCAATGCAGAGATTAACACTTCACTTGGGCTGTGGTTACTGAAAACCATCAGCTGTGATCAGGGGATTCAAAGTTGCTGATGGCAACACAAACACAGTAAAAGCACCTCGGGTGTTCTGAGGGGATATCAAGTCATGGGGAGCCAACCAATCATTCAACAACAGCTTCCACAAATGTGTTGCTGTGAGAGGCAGCGTGATCTAACGGGCTATCCAGAGTGGATGGAGTGTGCCCCAAACAACCTGAACTTACTGCACTGATTCTCTTTAAACTATTCCGAAAGGGCCACAGCAACCGTATAATTTAGTTTCTGCATACTTCTGTATAATGTGGGAAATAATATCCTGGGCTATTTTGGGTTGCAAGGGCATATTGGCTTAGAGAGAGAGAGCAACACATCAGGCGTGGTACAACGTTTATGTTGCTTCTGGACTGGCTGGCTAGCATCTAGTCAGCTCATAGCTTGGGCAAAATAAGCTGAAATCTGTTCACACCCTTCTGTGCATTGGCAGTGATGTGTCTCCACTCACATCCTCATAAGGAAACATTTAATATAACAGAAAATATTCTTGTGGTATTTGACTTTGGTTTTACTGTTTCCCTAATAATTTTCCTTCATAATGGAAGACTAGTAAAAGTCATAATGAAGAAGCAGGAGCTGTAGTGATTTGGTGTCTCAGACCCACGTTTGATAATGGTCACATCTGTTAATGGGGCAGAAGATTTCTTGCTTTGAAACAACCATTTCCAACTGCAATAAACAGAGTTACAGTTCACAAAGCAATCACAATGGCTTCAAATTGCAGACCTGGAAAGCTGCTGCAAAGTGTTAAATAGATCTTCTGGTACTCTGCAGGGTCATTTGGTGATCTAACAGCTCATCAGCATCCTGGACCCTCTGGTTAGGCACCTTGTTTCTGTAAGGAACTATATGGGTATAGCACCTTTCAGAAAGAAACTAGCTTTGAGATGGAAGGGGAATGGTGACAACCTTTTCCAGGTAAAAGTTGAGGCCAAAGAGGAGCATTATGCATTTGCTCTATTTCCTCTGGCCTGAACACACAATGCCTGGTGTTATCCAGCAATGAGGAAGTTAAACTTGGAACTCAGGGAATAAGTGAACAGTAAGATAGTACTGGATCGGTCTCTTTCAAGACAAACCAGGAGCGATTTACCCCTTATTAGGAATTAGGGGAACTGCTGTCCTTGAAGTGCAAAATATCCTGAAACGTGGGAGCCTTTGTCATCACAATTCCTGAAATCTCATTATAATGTGAAGACCACACCTCCAAGTGTCTGAGACCCTGCCCAAATTAAGACCCTCACTCACCCAGTGTGTATAGTAAGTTTAAGAAACATTGTGCCTTTAAATCAAAGTGGGAAAAGAACTAACTGTAGTTAAGAAGAGATAGAAACTAACCAATTATAATTAGAGGGATGTGGCAAAGAAGACACAACTAACATTTTGACCTGTATAAATACCCGATATGACTGTAACTGGGTGTGCTAGCTTTGTGAATTACCACCTAGCATCCACCTCTGCGCAGAAATGCAATAAAAGGATATCTCAACTCTGTGTGGATTGACTTGTTGCACACTGGGTGATGAACTCCAGTTTTGGGACAACACTGGTGTGAGAGCGTTTCTGTGGTCACAACGGAGGAGAACGTGTCTTTGTACACCAGCCTGAGGAACAATTTTATTTTTTCTTAAAGGAAAGCAACAAGTTCCTCATCTGGAAAATTAGCTTTTGATCCTACAGTGCTTGAACCTTTCAGGATCCTGGGAGTCAGAAGAAACACTCGTGCTATTTCTTACCTTTTTTTCCACAACCATCCCCAAGCCATTTCTGAATACAGGGTACCGGCACAGTCATAACTTTTACTTTGACCAGCTACTCCTGGTTTACACCTCACCCATCTGGTGAGTGCTTTCAAAGACTTTTATTTCTTGTTCATTAAATTTTATGCACTTGCATCTGGGGGAGAACAAGGTTCTACTTTATTCCTGTTCATTTCACTCTTGAGATTCTCTGGGTTGGTGATAAATCAGAGGCAAGTTGTTTGCAAGACATAATTTCACAGCTCAGTGTGAGCATGTTCACGTGAAGCCACATTCTGCCCTTGTTTCCACTTTGCAGCTCCAGTGGTTTCACTGGGGATTTGGTGGAGGAAATAAGGTTGGGATGCAGCTCTTTGAGTCCAATTCCACTGAATTTACCCTGGCAAAAAAAGCTTGTGGGCTTCCTTCTCCTAATACCCAGCACAATGGAAAGAAACATATTTTCCTCCAAGTGACCACGGTAACTGGTGCCTGGGTTTCCAAGGTGATTTTCTGGCAAGAGGCTGAAGGAGGAAGCAGTAACAAAACAGGATCCCGGGCAGCAGAAAGCATCCCACTTCCTGGTGATGCAGCTGCCTGCGCTGAGGAGGCTGAAGCCATAGAGATAAACAGAGCAAACTCCTCACTTTAAAACCACTGGAGGTGTCAAACACACAGCCAAGGATGGGTTACTCAGCCTGCAGTCCCAGCTTCCTCACGCGTCCGTTTCCTTTCCCGCTTCTGTCTGGTGGATGATACCGGTCTTATCCAACTAACACCTTAAGGCTCATATAAACTCCCTTTTGACAGAAAATAAAAGACCAAAATGACACAAGGAGAGAAAAAAGAAGCTGCTTGAAACTAACTCATACTTTGGGGTTAGGAAATTTTCACACTCTGTAGACATATACATATATTTATTTTTTAACACTTCATAGTAGTAAATAAGAGTGTTTTTCTATCTTACATTTTGCAAGGCATGAAAGATATGTGAAAAATGATCAATTTCTCTCTCAAGTACAATAAAGAGACTTTGCAGAGCACATCAGCATTCCTCCTGGGGCTCCAAACCAGCATACAGCACAGCCCCTCCTTCCACATTTTCCAGGAGGATCAGGACTCTCCCTGCCTGCCAGCATAATTTCTTCCCAGAGTAAAGGTGGAACACAGTGAGGTGGAACATGGCACAACAGAGTGGAGGAGGAGAAAGGACTGGTGACAATACTGTTTCCTTTTGCAGCAGAGAGGAAGAGGAGTTGACACACATAGACGTGCTCCTCCAACTCCTGTGCAAGCATTAAAGCCTGGCACAGAACACTCTCACATCATGAATTGCAAAGTTCACTGATGTACACCAACTACATGACCACAAGCAAGTACAGACACAGCATCTAACAGCGGAACAACCCAGCAACAGGGATGTTACTGCAGATTAAGTGAAGGACTGTTGCAAATTAAGACCAGCCCCAGCAGGAGAACTGCCCATCCTGATACAAAAAGTCTGATCTGGAAATAGCAGAAAGCCACTTCTGTTCTGCTGGGAGAGAAGAAGCCAAAGGAGTCTGATGCTTCTACCTGTCAGGAGGAACTCCTGAGTATCAAAATCACAAACAGGAATCAAACTGTTGCTAAGTGTTTTCTTGTGCGTTTATATTCATGCTTTCGGCTATAAATAAAGCCTTATGAAGCTTGATTGCCAGGTTTTTCATTAAAGCTAGAAGGTCCTATTCTATCCCTGCAGGATACAGTTGTTGACAAGCTATTTTAAGATGTTTCATGGCCACAGGACAGAACCAAATTATCCTTAAAAGTGTTGTGAAGTATTTTGACATTAAGTCTTCATTTATCTAATTGTGAGGTTGACTTAATTCCTCTCTCTTCAACTTTTAATGCAAAATCTGTGCTTGCAAGTGGTGGGGGAGATGTGCAACAGCAGCCACTGAAAGCATTTTCCCTGCCACTAACACAGAGCCTTTCTGAAAGCACATGGAGGGAACACTTGTTTTTCCCACTGAAGGTACAATAAAAATGAAGACAAGCTGCACTGTGGGATGCATTGGCCACTGCAGAAAGGGGAGATGTTGATGACGAGGGGAGGGGATGTAACCTACATGAGTTAGTCTGACTGTGCCAAGGCAACCTGTTCTGACCTTATCATCAATAAACTCCCATATGCATGTGTCACAAAGTAAGTTCATGTTTTTACCCTGAGAATATATATCGCACTGATAGCACTGCCTGGTGTAGTCTGAACACTCAGTTATACGATGTGGTTGTGTGTACTCCTTTACTATCCCAGCCAGACTGTACCTGCGTTTGGAAACCTGAATGCTGCACTACACTACTCAAATTAGTTTAACAATTTCCATGGGCTTCAGGTCAGTACTAAATGTAACTCTTTGCATCTTCTCGGAGCGCTAAGACAAAATCTGCCTGAAGTCCCACAAGTGTGGGACATACTTTCTCCATGAGTTGAACGTGATGCCCAGATACCGCAGCTAATTCAGAGCAGCTAATTTGCCCATGAAAAGGGCACCAACACACAGAGACACTAGCACCGGCTTCGAAAGGACTGGTTATGTTAGTAATTTACTATACCTGAACTAACTAACCCATGCAGGTGACTTTGCCTTCCACAACACCTACCTATGGTAATGTTGTAGCCTACTGTGCGTTTGCAGGGTAAGGCAGGATGACTGAGAACCTGCTCATTCTTGAAGAATGACTAAGATTTACTACAGTCGTTTCCTGTGACTTAGGGATATCCAGACAGATATGGGATGAAATTTTTTGTAAGTACAATTAAAATATCATAAAACTAGTATAGCACACCGCAAATGAAATGATTGTATGTGATTGTTCATAATTCACCTCTTGAAATAACCCCATTAACTCCCTGAAATTTAAATATTCTGAACTATTTGAGTTCAGACATTCGTGTTAGAAAAATGAAAGTGTTTGAACTCTGAGTCTATTATTGTACATACGTTGGCCATGTACAGACCCTTCCTAAGGATTAAAAGCTTTGTATTAAACAGGTTAAAAATATCAGACAAAAAGTTTGCCACATAATTACCGCATCTACATCCCACATGAAGGACAGCTAGTGAAAGAAGGTAGAATGAACACATAGGCAGGAGCCAGCAGAAGACTTGGCAGCACTTATGAGACTTCTACATAAAGTAATTACACACACCACTGGACTGAGATCAATTATTTATATCCTCTTTTATATATTGTAGCTCACATTTCATTGTCAATTGTTATTACCAATTCACTTCAATAGAGGGCAAAAGAGACTGAAGTCATCTCAGCGCGGAGGTTGCATGCAAGAGTGAGATTTAAGACATCTGTGAGGATTGCATACAGTTGGAAACATGGCCAATGCAAAAGAAAAATACTAGAGCTGTACAGGGTTTGGGTAATTTTAATTTCCCTTAATATTTCACTGCTCTCCATATCTCTGAATCATACTGAAATAAACACAAAAGCTTGGTGAAATAAAATTATCTCAAAACTCTTCCCAGTAATTTTTCCATAGACTTGAACAGATTGCAAGCACTAACTTAACAGTACCAGGAAAAATAAATGGTGTGGTGAACTGGAAGTACATTCTTCTACATTTTCTTTTACTGACTTTCAATGCAGCAAATTTCTGAATAATTTGGTGCACTTAAGGGAATTTCTCGTGGGGAATGACCATTTTATTTGTTTTTATTTTCTCTCTGATTTGATTTCTCCATTAGAACAGGGGCTTTGCATTCAAATAATACAGCATTTCAAATGGTCTCTTTTCTGTTACTGAGTTTCAAACTCTTTCAGTAATGCTTTAAAATTCACCTCCTTTCAGACACAAAGGTACAATGTCCCAGCACTTATTAAAAAGTCTAATGTTTTATGAAATGAGAAATAATAGACTTTGTTTGGTCTCTGGGATAATTACTTCTTTCATTCCACCTAAGAAGGCAGAACAGAAAGATGGCTGTGTTCTCCATTCTGCAATGAATCCCACAGTGATGGACCACTTTGACCTTTGTATGTTTAAAGTATTCCTCACACAGTGATACTTGTCTTCTGTTATTCTTCCCAAATTTTGTCTTCACTGATATAATTTGCTGTAGCAGCCTTAATACACTCTCTTTCAATAACTGATAGCTTTCCCACAAAACTCTTT
>NW_010098691.1:15834-20662 GCF_000699245.1 Pterocles gutturalis
TTCCCTCCAAGTTTTGGGGTTTTTTTAGTACAGTTGACCTACCAGATCTCCACATTCACTGACTGTCTCCTTCCTTGATACTCAAGGTCTTTATTCTGCTATGACTATGGTTTAAGCAAAATGGATTTTGTCCCCCAGAAGTTTGCTGGGGGCAGGGGGGGGGGGGCAAAAAGAAAAACAAAATTTAAATTCAAAATTATCTTGACAAATAAGAAAGAGTTGATCAAATGAGGAAATACAATTTTAAAAAGGGGAAAAAGTTTCCACTTAGAAGCAGCAAATCAACTACAGAAATACAAAAGGGGAAATAGCCTGACAAAGAACTCAACTGCAGAAATTAACCTAAGACTTATTGCAGAGTGCTATAGAAATATGAGATGACAATGTGATACTGCTGCAAAAAAAAAAGGTACTTCTTGCTCTGGGACATGTTAGAAGGAGCATCACAAAAGTGGTATAGCAATTGTATTCACTGTGGATGAGTCGTTACCTGGAACACAGTATTTGTTGTTGGGTGCTTAAAGAAGGTGAACAGAGGTAGACTTGTAACAGAAATATTAAGATGGCAGAAATGAAGTATGAGTGGATATAGCTGCACAAGCACAAGAAGAAACAGCAGAACAATGTAAAAAATTGACTATATTCATAAACAAGAACGTAGTGCACAACAGTAAAACTGAGGACTGTTGCCCACGATAAGCCCAGGAAGCCTGTGCTCCAGTAACTCCAACCCCAGTCTACCTGTCAGAAGACCTTACACTCTAACAACAGGAGGATGGGAAGAAGGTTACAGCACGTCACATATGCCATTCCTTTCCCTTTCAAGTCAGCTGGAATACGGACTATGGCCTTCAGGAACTTGGAGCAGACTTGCCTAAAATTTATGGAGGTGGAAGTAAGCAAAATTCAGATGCAAAAGAATCACGCCGAGTAATTTCAGGCTCTTGAGCATAAAAGACCCATCCAAAAATTAGCTTGTCTTTGTTTAACAGATGTGATGAGGACCTGATACCTGGTGTCCCTTCACAGAATCACAGAACGGCCCAGGTTAGAAGGCGCCTCTAGAGGTCATCTGGTCCAACCCCCCTGCTCAGGCAGGGCCAGCTGGAGCTGGTTGCCCAGCACTGTGTCCAGATGGCTTTTGAATATCTACAAGGATGAAGGCTCCACGGTCCCTTGTCCTCTGTATTGGACACAAGTGACTCAGGCCAAAGCACTTGAACATGTACATCTTTGTTCTTGTGAGTATGTGGGTGCGAGAGCGTAAGTGAATTAAATCATCGAGAAAATGACTGTCAGTGGATAAAGCCAATGGACTTAGAGATTTTGTAAAATAATACAACCTCTCCTTCCACAGAGCCTCACACTGAGTTTTTTACACTAACTTCTTAGCAGAGAGGAAAGCACAGACAATGATATGTGTTGGAAGTCTGAAAGACCTGGGTTCGTGTAGTCTGGATGAGAAAAGCTTCAGAGGAATTAAGGTGATGGTTTTCCATATGTAATATGTTATTATTAAGAGGACAACAACCAGCTGTTCTCATGGATGTTGGGAGAAGGACAAGAAGAAAACAGCTTCAGGTGTTGCAAAATTATTTTGACCAAGTATCAACAGGAGTGAAACCCTGGCAATAGTTTACCTGGGGACCTTATGATCTCCTCACCAGACTGTGAAGCACATGATCGGCAAACATTTGTCACCAACATTTGCATACATTCACACCTGCCCCACTGCTGGGGGCTGGAACAGACCAGTGATCAACACCATATTTCTGATGTTCAATGCCAGAATTTGTGTCAAAGGCCCTGTGACTCAGAGACCCCAGTGCCAGCCCAGATCTGTGTCAGTTAGAGACTTGGTGCCTCCACCAAAGTTTTGTCACCATTGGACTAAACAATCTCTTTTAGTCTCTTCCTGACCTATGTTGTTATGGTTGCTATGAAACCCTTACTCATGGAAGCTATTTTTCCACTGGCTCCATGGACTTCTGCTGTTTCTCACTACCAGGAATGTTAAAATATTTTTATTTCTTCTTCAATAAATTTGAAAACAGCCATGCTTGAGCTGGGGAGGGGAAAATAATTTGTTTTAGCCTAACTTTTTTATTTCAGCTGACTTTTGAAAAACTCTATTTGTCAGCTGGAGGTTACACAACTGCAATTACTTTGAGTATCTTTTGTTGTTATCTGTCTGGCAAAGAGATGGCAGCAGGGGGGTGCTGTTGCATTTGTCTCTTCATTTGCTTTTTTTTTTTATCTCGGTTTTTCAGGAGCAACCAAACCGAGCTTTGAAGCTTTGGTGATTTGCCAAAAGTACACATGGAAATATTTGCATCAGGTATAAAGTTAGAAAACAAATAGCTATGCATTTTCAAAAGGTTTTACAGGCATTTTAGACACAGTACTCCCATTACCTTTTCAGATAGCTGCAAAAATTGGCTCTGAAGTAATCTACAAAATTTAATGTTCAGGTATTGAGGGTTGAATGAAGCCTACAAAATCTTAATGTTCTGTAATTTCTGGGAGAAACCTTACAGTGAGAGCAGGACTGAAGAGGTAGATCTTCTACCTGTATTTTTAGTAGGATGGAGTTAAATAAATGTATTTTGTTTATAGCCTGGTTTTCAAATGCTTCTCTTTTGTACACTTTTTTTTTTTTTTTGCACTTTGTAGCTTTTTTGATTACATTTTCATTCATGAAATGTGCAAACAGGAAGCAGGTGACTAAGGTAGCAGCAGTGTCCCTGGTGTGCATCTGAGCATGCACAAATCTCACATCCGAGTCCTAAGCTGCACCTTGTCTGTAACAATCCCTGCTCTCCTCCCATCATTTAGGAAATAAGATCTCACCAGCAGGACCGCAGTTTTGGGGAGGACCCACAAGGGACGAGGGCAGCTGAATATCACATAATACAAGTCTATAAAGGTGTCGCTGCAACTGTTTGCCAGACACATCACAACCAAGCAGTGCCTGCTGCGGAGCCAGCTGAGGATAAAGGCTCCTGGCAGGGAGCTGCACAAATCACTCTCTCCTTGTCATTTCACTAAGTGCAAAACCTGACAAGTGGTGGTGGCCATGGGTAAGGCACATGCTGAGACGGTCAGAGGCAGACTGGCCGTGTAACAGGGCAGCACAAAGTATTATCAAACTCGGGATACATGACAACATATGTCTTACGATGCAGCATTACCCCTTACCAGGCATCCCGCCTGTGGCATTGCCCTCCTCAGGTTCAGCTCTGTGATGCTTTTCTTTACCTAACAGAGTGAGAAAAATGCTCAGTGTCAGATGGTGCAGATAACGCTCCTTTGCTAATACCGGTGCTGGCATCAATAAGGTCAAGAGAGGTAGTTTCTGTTCTGATTAATTCACTTATGTTCTTACAGACCATTTCTCTTTTCAGGAGATAAGGGTGAGGGGGTCTTCGCTAAGCAAAGTTGCTCCAAAACTTCACAATTAAATTTCTCAACTCATTTTTGTCAGAAAGTGCTTGCACCTAGACTCGCTGCCCTGCCAGGCCCTACTGTGACACACAGCTGCTTGACAACAGATAAGCTTGTCACTTGCTAATATGGTTATCTGACAAGCGGCTTTTGCTCCAGATTCCTGTTCATACGCTTTAGACATCCTGGGTCCCGTGGGCTATTTCATTATCAGCAACAGACTAGAGATTGAAAATAGATCGCTTATAGAATATCTACTGCTTTAATCAGGGGAAAAAAATTTAAAAAAAAATAAATAAAAGTTGTCTTGCTCTTTTTTTCTTTCTCCAAACAGGACTCCCCCATTTCTTCAATCTGTTTTTCCAGCCTTATTTCCACTTCTTCTCATTATTCAAGCTATTCAAGTCCAGTTCCTCTCTGGGCATCCCTCCAGATGTCTTTCCTTTTGAGGAACCCTCTACTTTCCCCCAAATCAATACATGTGAGTAGACTGGTATATTGCTGAGCACTCAAATCCCTTTTGTGAGCACTTCTGGCCCCTCAGTCTTTCTGTAGAGTGACAATTCTCCATTCCCTGTGTTGCAAAATTCTCCTAGTTTGTGTCTGAAGATTAAGATGGTAATGAGGACAACCTCTCACCTGTGAAACAGTCAACTGAGTTGAATACATCAGTAGAACTCTAGAGATGGGTTTTTTATTCAGTCCTTGAGCCTTCCTCCTCCAACTTCTGCTACCTTCTCCAAATAACACTGACAATAGTTACTGATTTTTTTTTTTTTACATGTGTTGCCTTCACATTTCCCGAACTACCTAGCAATAGTGAATTCTTCAATGCTTGGGTGCATAATTTGACATACTTTAAGAAGACCCAGGGGTTTCACTACTGACTCAGTTTTCAAAAGGTAAACATATGGATGAAACCACAGAAATCTTTGTAAAATCTTCACCCTGGATCCTGCTAAGAAAAACTGTTCCCTAATTAGCTTTAAGAAGGCAATTGATTAGCTTGTAATATGGTCATGTATATGAATTCCATGACACGGTCAACTGAAAAAGAAGAACACAGAACAAAACGCCCAGTGATTGATACAATGTTGTTCCAACTTCCCCCTTTTAATCATTCGGGATGCTGTTAATGAAGAAAGCAAACGTGCTTGCTTACAGAGCACGACTTTGATAACGGTCTCTGCCTCTCGCTGCCCGAAGACCAGCAAGTGCCTCCCCCCCGCTCCCACCGCTCCAGCACACCGCACGTCGGGGGGCGATAAGGGCGGAGGGACCGAGGAAACCCACCGTCGCTGGGACCAAATCCCGCCCGGAGCTCGTCCTCCCTCAAGTTCCGCGGTTTCGGGCAGGAGCCGTGCGAGGCTCAGAGCCACAGGAC
>NW_010098692.1:0-1508 GCF_000699245.1 Pterocles gutturalis
GGTGCTTCTCACCGCGCACCCGACACCCTCCCCACCGGGTTCTCTTTTATTAGCTTTCTATTAATTTCAGCTAAATTTCAGTTTTATCAAGGGGAAGGGGAGGGTTTCACCCCCAGGGGACAAAGCCATCCCAGCTCGGTGCCTGACTTCTGGCGAGCCCAGCTTCAATTTTTCATTAAACGGTCCTCGGGGTACCATTCATCCCAGGAAACGCTGCCAACGCTCCGGTTTACAACGACTGTGCCCGTCTCGCTGTCTCAGCTGGGAAGGGTCAGAGGGGATTTTACTCAATTATTTTTCAGAAGTTTCAGCCACACAAGCCTCACGTTATGGTTTCCCGGTGCTGCAGAATATCACAACCCTGGCATAAACCATGTCAGCACAACCGTCCCCGGGCACAGGGCTTATCTGCACCGGTTCGACGTGTTCAGTGAATCCTCAGGACATGCCTGGGGTGGGAGGGGAAAGCAGGAGACCTCCGTCGTGGTCTGGCTACGAGCCAGCGGCAGCAGAGCGCAGCTGCGGAGAGCGCACGCAGCCTTTGCTACGGACAACGGGAATTATCACCCAGGTATGGGCAGAACGTAAATACCTAAAAGCCCAGACCCTGATGGCAGTTGTTACCATCAACAGTCTCTCACGCTGCCAAGAAGCGGCAAGGTCAGCCCAGCACCACGATGCTTCACCCCGCAGACCCCAGCGCTGGTCCTTCGCTCGGGGTCGGCTGCATCCTGCATCCCAGGATGCTCTAACCCACGGCCGGAGCCAGTCCCCCCACAGCCAGCCTCGCTGCAGCTGGGGGACCACCAGTGATACTGGGGAAACTGGCTGCACGGGGAGTGTTTCCAGGCTGCTCAGCACCAGCTGCGGTGGAGGCAGAGCCCTCCGTAAAAAAACAGGAAATGCCCCGAGAGGAGATGTGACACCCAACAGATGGTCACCGCTCTCGGGGGACGGCAGAGAAACCAGAGACATCCCTCAGCAGCGCTTCAGGGTCATAATGGAGAGAGCGAGAAGGGGAGAAACCGCCTTTTGAAAGGGTCGCAGGTTTCTCTTTCAGAAGGGCTGAGCAGGATTCCCAGCTGCGACGGCAGGATCAGATCGCAGGATTTTAGGGAAGCTGCTGCCCGGTGCAGGAGCGGGGTGGGAGGCACAGAGACAGCACCAGCACCACCCCGGGTCACGCTAACACACGTGGGCAGCGCTTCACGCGGAGCTCAGCTTCACTTTCAAATACATCCAAAAAAATGGGATCAATTCTTTTGCAAAGCCAGACCATCCCCCCGCCACCCCCCCAGCTCTTCCAGAGGCGACCAGGAGGGAGCAGCCCCCTGAGAACTGACCACGGCTCCTTGCAGGGGACAGCTGGAGGATGTCACTCGCTCCTGGGGATCTTTGAGCACAACACCAGTTCCAGGGCTGCAACTCAGCCTGGGCAGCCCCCAGTTCCCACGTCTCCATCCCAGTAGCCCAGCTGGTGGCTGGACCAAGCCCTCCCCAAGGGCTAA
>NW_010098693.1:0-16253 GCF_000699245.1 Pterocles gutturalis
CTTCCAATCTCTAACATTCTGTGAAAATTAAGAATAACCGTCATATCTGACACGCAATACATTACTCTGTCTTTAAAAGACATGAAATTTAATCTAGTTGATTTCTTCCAATTCTTTTGTACACCTCAATGGTTCTAAGGATTACAGTAGAAGTTTTTACAGATTTAAGGTTCCTGCATGCTATCATGGCCCCAAGTCAGTGCCATGAGTAAGTAACAGAACTCCTTCTGATCTTAAAAATTAAGTAGATATTTACATTCTCTGCTGGATGCTGAATATTGAGTACCTTTCAGAAAAAGCCCACAGCATGCTTTCCACTGTGAACGAGATATTTCATACTCTACATATGTGACTTGGATTTACTTTATTTTGAGCAGTGTTTGTTTTTTTTTAAATTGGGATTTGCAGATAGGAACTTGCAAATATCAATTTATGGGAAGCTGCAAGTGTTTATCCATAATCTGTTTCAAAATACCGATTTCTAGATAAGCCAGCTATTTTATTGTTCAGCCTTTGATAAATATTTGATCTTTTTCTGACAACAGTAAGGTCCCAATCTAGGCTGTGAAAGTCAGATGAAACTCAATGAGTACTCCTGGGTAGACTAGAAGTATTTATGGAATTTTAAACCAGGCATAAATTAATGCTTGTGTATTTAATGCTAACAACATGAGTATTCACATTACGCTAACAGCTGTCTTAAATTGCCACTTTATCCCACCAATACTCTGAATGTTTATTCAGGAAAAAAAATTAAGTATATTTCATGTTCCAGACAGGTCATTAAGCATAAATCCATTCACGAAAACTAACCAATATAGCAACAAAGGAAACAAACTCAAAGCTTCAGTGAGCCAGGCTATGAACTGTCTTCCACGAGCAGAGGTAAGTAATACTTATCTTTCCACTCTGGATTTTTTTTAGTTTATTCCATAATAATGAGTACTAATCAGAAGCTAACTGGAATAGTTTGGGCTTCTATTCTATTTCTGTCTGCTGTTTTCAAAGTTTTCTGTCATGAAAATCAATAACGTTTTATGTGCCACGCTAGCACAGCCTGTTTTAACTTGTGGACCACACACAACTGTGGATATTGTAGATCTAACACTTTTATCACTTTATACCTACACTAACCTGGATCTGTGAAATAACCTGAATTTAGAGAGAAAAACTCTTTAAGGTGTTTTAGCTTTTCTTCCTCTTTTTCTGGTTTAGAGCACATCACCACACTTGCCTGAACTAGCACAACCACAGAAGAGCTAACAGCAGACAGGAACTTCCCAAACCAATGTTCTGCCATAAAAACCACAGCCCAGACCACTACTTTGTTCCACAGGGGCTTTTTTTTTTTTAATTGAAAGCCATTAATTACAGTAGTACTTTATCTGTTTTCATTCAACAATACAACATATTAGTATACAAGCCTTAAGTACCCTATTAAACATAAGGTTTATAGTCCCATGAAGTTATTATACAGCATTGCTCGACAAAGACAGTAGCCAAAGGAAAAAAAAAAATCTTTTGCATGTCACAATGTTCTCAATACCGTAGCTTTCACCCTCCCCAGAAACCTCATCACATGGACTCCCTAAAAATCCACAACTCTGTTCTGCTATGACTAATGGGAAAATAAATCAAGAACCTATCACAAGAAATACTCTCTTTGCCACTGACATCTATATCATTAAATCTTGAGCTCTTATTTTAGTCTCAGAATAGCAGTAGGCAAGCGCAAGACAGTTTTAAGATTTTACGGGTTAAAATCAACACTACAGCCTCTGGTTACTAGGAAAAGCTCCATGGAGCTCAAAGAGCAGTGGCAACTTGCAACACTAAAGGTCAGTATCTGCTCACATGGTCCCCAGTCTGCACACTGACAGATACTGGAGAGCGTACCGGAATAGTATTGCTGTACGCCTACTTTTTGCTTGCACTTTCTGTAGGCATGTGCTGTTAGCTGCCATTATATGGGTAAGAAGAACCTTTCATCTGATCCACCATGGTTGCTCTGGTGTTCTCAAAGTCCCACATGGACAAAACCAAAATGACCACTCTTTGTGTGGAAGGACAAACAGGTTGGAGCTGTGGTAATCAGTGGGCAGCTTTGTGTAATGATCTTAAAGTAATGGAATTTGAGACCCCGAGGAAGAAAGACAGTAACAGAGACCTAGTCCAGATTTATCTAGACCCTCAACTACATGAGAGCAGAAGTCTTGAGAGAACTAAGTAGGATGCCGTGGGAGGTAGCTCCAAAAGGGCCAAAGAGCACAGGAAAACTGGAAGATCTTGAAGCACAACATCAAAGTGCAAGACTAGTGCATCCCACTAATCAGAAAAACAGCAAGTATCAGGAAACCAGTCTGGCAGATGTGGAACACATGATGGAGCTCAAGTATAAAAAGGTAGTACGTAGTAGGAGGAGCAAGCAGGGATGAGCTACAAAGTATGAACACAGAAATGCACAGGCACACAGGCGTGGTGTCAAGAAAGCCAAAGCTCACCTGGAGTTCAGACTTACAGGGAATATCAAAGACAAGAACTTCTACCACTACAACAACAGCAAAAAGCTGGACAAGGAAAATGCGGGTTGGTGGTAGAACAAGGTGGGTGAGCTATTGACAGCAAACACCGATAAGGCCGAGGCACTCCATTGCCTTCTCTGTATCAGCCTTCACCAGCACAGCCTTCATGCTTAGAGAGAGGGTTAAAAGTGAATAACCACCAGTCATGAATGAGGACCAGCTCCCAGGGATTACCTGAGAAGACTCAACCCACACAAGCCCATGGGATCTACCTGCCTTCAGGCATGGGTATTGGGACAGCTGGCTGATGTCCTTGCAGCACCCTTCTCTACCATGCTTGAAAGATCCTGCAGACCATGGGAGATCCCTGATGACTGACTAGAAGAAAGCAAATGGTTCACTCCTCTTCTGAGGAGTCCATAAGAGTGATTTGGGGCACCACAGAGCAGTCAGCCACCCTTTGGTCCACAGAGAAAATCACAGAGTGAGTCCTCTGGGAACAGACTTCTGGGCAGCATGAAGGAGGAGCAGGTGCCTGGGAACAGTCAGCATGGATCCACCCAGGGTGAAGCATTTGATACCGTTAATGGTACCCAATCTTACCTTTCCTTCCTCAGCCAACAGTTCTCCCTCACCAACAATTCTCTGTGCCACAGTACAAAAAAGAAGCCCACAATCAATCTTTTATCAGTTTACACCTTCTGGTTCAAAAACAGCTGTTCAGTAGTAAAAGAGCAACACTACCAGAGACAAAGAAAACATTCGGAGGGACGAGTACTTGAGAACTACCAAGACAGAACACGACCAGGCTTTATCCAAACAATCTATCTGGCAAAACGCTATCAAAGAAAGTGGCAAATGTCATGGGAGGGCACCCACGGTATTAAAAATATAACTGAGCGTATTTGTAACCCAGACAGGAGAGGGTGATGCTGCTGTCTTCCAAGGACAAACTGACATGACTGCTAAGGAATTTCCAGTAACTCACCCACCGCAATGACATAACCTCCACACACAGCATCACAGATGAAGATCAAAGCCAAAGTCAGTGTCTCAGTATCAATATTGATCTCTAGTGTAAATTACAAAAGTAGGAAATGGGCTACAAATGTCATTGGAGCAGACAGGATGCAGGTGACACCCATGTGGTTGGTGTTCCCCCAGTGAACATGGGGAGCGAGGCATTTGGAGGAGACAGGGCTGGTACTCCATTGCCTTCTGATAGACAAAGGAATCAGATCTGAGGCTAACCTGACATAAGCCTTTCCATGAACAAGCCTTGCTTGGGAAGACCTGCTGTTCTCCCTCTGTTGCATCCCCAGCACTTCTCCTCTGCCAGCCCCTTGCTCCCTGCCCACCGCAATGAGCTGGGGCTCCATTGCATGAGCCATCCTCATCCGCCTGAGCTCTGTGCTCACGCCACGGCAAGCACAGGTAGCCACCTGTGCAGGGGAGGACAAATGCCACCTTTCATTGCTGTTGGGTTTTTTTTCCCTGTGGTTCCCATGATTTTCTGGTCTGTTTAAGCGATGCAACCGAGCAGTAACAACATTTGTAAAAGGATGTCTGTGAAAGCAGATGCCTCTCAATAACAGTTTATTAAATACTCATGCTCCCAGCGTGAAACAAAGGGAGGGGAGGGAGGTGAAGAAAGAAAAACAGAAAAAATTGAAATTAAAAAAAAAAAAAATCAAGAAAACAGCATCCTTAAAGTAATTTACCTAAGGGCTCATCTCTGCAGGGAGAAATAAGGAAAAAAGCCAATAATGGTAAAAAATATACAGCTCTTTCAGTACTTCCCAGCAGGATACAGAACAAGAATAAAATATACATTAAAACGACTATTTACAAGGCAACCTCAAATAGAAAAGCTAAGAGAACACCAACAAACAAGTGAAAACTAGAACTAAACCCTTCTCATAACAAACAACAAAGATGAAAATAATTTTGGTACAACCATAACAGTGGCATTTGTCTCATACTGCTGAAGTGTTCCGTGATACTGTAAATTATTCATTTATATTGGCTTATGCTTATTTCTCTTAAGCTAGCCAGCATATAACAAAAAATACAATAACAACACACACTTACACAATACTTCTCACTTCCAAGTATCTCATTGTCCTTAAAGAAACAAAGTATAGCAATTATTCAGGAGAGAACCAAGAATATATAAAGATTTCACTTCACCCTGAGCCAAAACAAAGGCAAAGGACGAGAGCCCAGACACTTCCCTTTCTCTTCCATTCTGAATATACGTATATGGCCTGTTGAACAAAATAGAGACCATCATAATGAAGTGAGTAGCCTAATGAGCATTAAAAAAAAAAAAATAAAACCAATTAAATTCACCAGTGAGTAAAACAAGATGAAAGGCAATGATTAACACAATGGAAAACATTTTAAATAAGGAACTCTGAACTATGAAGAAGTTACCGTGCATCAGCAGGTCTGCACCACCCAGTTATATACATAATCACACACAGAGGTAAATGTGAGGTAATTCAAGGTGGCTTTCTTGTTAATAAAAACAGGATTACTAGCTCGCCTTCACTGGTTTCTCCATAGGAACAGAGAGACTATGTTCGCTTTAAACCTATAGAATTTCACTGCAGCTGCCATCTACATTAAACTTCAGATGCCCTGCACCAGGTAAGTTCCCAGATCAGAAGAGTAACTGCTTTTGAGACACCAATAATTGTTTTGCGTGAAGTCTAAAACTCACCTTATTCAATATTAGAACTGCATTGCACTGCTACATGAAACAGCAGAGAGCTGGTTTTACTTTCAATGTAGAAGTGCAACAGGACTTCAGACTACAGTGCTGTGTACCAGCTGATATATGGCATGCTCTGCACTCTCGTGACTACAGCATTAACACCTCTTGGGCAGTAGGCACACACTGACAATCCATACCTCACTGATTCCCCAATTATGATTGCATACTAGATCAAAATTACAGTTAAGCTGTGGATGTTGGACTCCCAGAAGAAATAGGACATGGAGCACGCACAAGAGTCACTGGAACTGGGGTTATCAGAGGGAATGACACAAGTGTAGACATCTGGATGGCTGAAAAATTCTTACACTTCTTCCTGTTTTAAATTTTCAACTATTTTTTTTTAATGCAGCAAAGGAAACGTTGACCTTTCACATCTCTGTAAAACAAACAATTTTCAAACCAAAATGTGGATTTAGAAATTCACAGTAACCAACAGATATACAGCTTGTATATACCAATGCTTGCTTTTCTTTATAGCTAGAGTTTCTCAGCTGAATAAACCTTCCATGAGATTCTCATCATAAGCTCTGGTAGCAGAGCAAGCTGAGAGGTCATACATCATTAAAAAAGTGGACTGGCTTCAAGGTGAGCTCACAAAATAATTGACTGGGGATAGAAGGCAACCAAACTATAACCTCACAATGCACTTTAGTACTATGCTCAAATCAAAAGGCTGACTTTGCTTTTCCCAAAGCCAACATTATTTTTTTTCAGTCCATAAAAGCACAAAAACTGTTATCAATTCATATAGTTAACATACGATATATTGCATAACTACGATTTTACTACAGAAGTGTAACAATATTAAGTTATACTAATTTCTGGGTAATACCACATACTCTCTTTGAAACTCTTTCCAGTCTTGCAGATAAAGTATTATCCTCCTCCTCTACAAATACATCCTCATAAAATCTATTTTTTTTGTAAGTCAAATAATCTCTTTGCTGCCCCCTCTACCATTATAGATATGGGAAACCTTTATTTGGCACGGCAGTGGCTAGCTAAACACGAGCTCTTTAGAGCAGAGACCTCGCTCATCTTCAGTCCTTTTAGATTTGCTACTACCTTCCTAATACGCATGAACATTATTATCTGAAGATGTCCATTAAAACAATGTCTAAACACAATTTTTGATCAATTAACCCAGGATATCCAGGGATTGCCTTTTGTTTGCATAGTGCCTAGCACAGTGACGTCCTCACCCACAACTGAAAATCTCCCTCTTCCTACCATACGTACCATGAATAACAGCAGACAGAATAAGGAGTACATTCCCTGAAGAGCTCTGTAACAGCCAACTTGACTGCCTAGGAAGGAAAGGGAAGCAATGGCAGACAGCAGTCAGTAAATTAAGACTCATAGAGTCTGGGTTCCTTCTCTCAGGGAGAACTTCAGATAGCATCATACATCTTACAACCCCACCTGCATTTTATATCTGTAAACTCAGTTAACGTGGTAAAAAGACTGCCTGGCAAGTGTGGCAGTGAGTGTGCTGACTGAGTCGGTTAAGCTATCATTTCCTATTAGTATTAAATCTATTAACTTTCTATTGCACTTTTGTGTCTGATCCCTGGGGAAAAAATAAAATCCCAAATAAATAAACCACTAGTTCTCTATTCCATACAAGGGCTGACTTCAAAAGGAGTAAAGAACATGTGCAACACTGCAAATACTCAGTGTTTGGCAAGGCTGCAGTGCAGAGACATGCCCAAAGCAGGTAGTCTGGGTCCCTAAAGCACTAAAGATGTCTTAGGATGTAGTTTCAGATACAGTTAACCAGCTCTAACTACAGCTCTTTGTCAAAAGCAGCATCCACAATCTTCTTCCCACCCTTCTGCTCTCCATAGGACAGAAGATATGCGGAATTTCCTAACAGTGTGACTACAGGATGTATACAGCCATTCCCTTTCTCCTGTTGGGTTGGGTTTTCTTGGATCAGTGATCGGTTGACCCAACTCTTCCTTAAGTCATTCAGTCACTGACAATGGAAAGGTTGAGAGCAAAGCTGTAGGAAGTGCCTACCTTTCATTCTTCATTGACATGAGCTTCAATTTAACATGAAATGGCACCCATGTTATTTATCAGCTTGTGGTGCTTCATTTGGCTTGATTAATCCAACTGATGTAGCTGTGATGCACTCTTCTGGGGTGTGTCTTGCATCCTTCTAGGTTGCAAGGCTATTCGTCAAGCAATGCTGAAGGATATAGCTGTATCTCCTTAGGTATGTCTCATATGGCTTTGCATCGTGCCCTACAGATATGTCCTTACTGATCTTTGAGAATAATCTTGATCTCCTTCTGAAGAATGACATATATTTATGGCACTGCAGAGCAACTAATGAATCATACTAGCTGTGCCTCAATCACACTACTCGAGTATCATCTATTGCAAGACGCACAAAAAAACCTGAAAGTAAGAACAGCTAGTTTCTTTGTAGAAGAGGTTGATACATGTGCACTGTCCATATGCCATTTGTTTCCCCAAATCAGTCATGCTAAACATGAAAGATCATTTCAGAAAGAAAAAGATTTCAATGAAGCAGAGATTCACAAATTACAACAGCAAGTACTAGAAGTGTGCTTTCTTCTCATAATACAAAGAATGCACATAATCTAAATGAGTCAACATAAAACAGTTCCCCATATAGTCAAGGAGCAAGCTTTGCTACTGAGAGCATTCTCAACTGAATTTCAACAGGTATTTTTGGAAATCTTCGAAAATAAAAGCAGATTTCTGTTACTATTAGGCTGAGGTAGAACACATTTATGTATATAACATAAGCATGGATGTCATTCTTCAGACATGAGACGACAAGATAATTCGGCTGGAGATGAAAGACACAGAGAACAATACGGGCTTGTTAAAGGGTTTTGTCAGTTTAATCATTCTTTTCATAATTCAGCCATTATAAGGCATGGGAATGGAGAAGGATCAAGCAGAATTAGGAGGTGAATTCAGAATAAGACACATAATCTTCAAATAATTATTTAAGAGGACAAAATGCAGGTACAGGAATGGATGAGATTGCAGACATGGAAACAAAAAGGCTGATGAAAATTAGGGGTGCATTGTTCTCTGTATTTGAGGATTAATTGTGGGACATAAGTCCCACATTCATATCTCCTTTTAACAAAAGCTGATGGCTCAACTCTGCAAATACTTGAGAAAGTGTAAGTTCACGTGTCTGAGTAAGCCAAACACATTTACCAGCTTTTAGAAATTGGGCTACATCCTGCAATGACTAGCAAGACTTTCAGACTTCACAATGAAGCCAACCAACATTATCCATTCTAACTTCTTGACAGTAGCCATCAGCTAACAAATTCACTGTCCAGTCTGTATTATCATTTAAATTAATGCAGCCTCCATAGATTTTTACAATGAGGAGTATCACTTTCCAATATAGTTTTTGGCACAGCCAAAGAATTAATATCATACCCCACCTTCACCTACATGGGGAGGGACCACCTTCTTCACATACTTCTCTGAAGCTGGTTACTGACATGTAAAGATTTTACTGCAGATCAAAAGATCTAAAGCTGTAGGTCACTGGAGGATATTAAATGATAAGCAAATTCACATTTCTAAAGTAATTCTACCAATTTATTAGCAATGCACGCTCCTGTTCCACAGTAAGGGAGATAATAACGAAGCCTTTTTAAAGGGCAATGCGATATCTTTTATGTAATGTCTTTTTTTCATTTGTGATAAAGCCATTACAGCAGCACTGTGTCTTCTTGAAGCCTCGAACAATAGCCTGCATTAAATCCCCTGTGCAAAATTAAGGATAGTAGTTCACTGGAAAAATAAGCATCTGTTCTGGCTAATGCTGATGGTCTTCTAAAAATCATTATTCTATATTTGTGATGACAAAACCAAGCAGAACTGGTTTTATTTTTTTCCAAAGCAAAGAGAAAAATCCATTTCCCTTGTAAATATTTATTTGTTCCAAATTTGCCCAGTAACCTGTATTTCATAAGGCATGTCTCCCTTACGGGCTGCCTAAATCCCACTCTCTCACAACCTTCTAGCTTGAACTCAGTGTCTTTTAAACCCAGGTTTGTCTTCACTGCATCGGCTCAGGCTCCTGAGTCCTTCACACCTCTCCTCTAGTCACAGGCTCAAAGGAACTGGTGCATGGGGCATAGCCAAAACACAGCCGTCAGCTCCCATTTCCTTTCTGCTTCAGCCAGAGACTGGGCTGGTTTGCAGTGGGAGTAGCTCACACAGCTTCATTCTCCCAGGGCTACCCTGAAACTTCAGCTGGACTACACTTTCTTCATTCGCTTATTCCTTTGCTGCATCGCATTTTAAATCTACCTTCACTTTCTCTAGATATATAACACTTCTGCAGTGTAAGGACTGATATGCTATTTAAGAATACTTCTTTAAATCTTATCAGAAGTATCAGCCCAGGTTTGGACACAGAGCACCCACACACAGTTCAAGACACAGACGAATCATGAAACAAAACAAGACACCTCCTAACAAGAAACTTAAAGATCCTGAAGATCACGATCAGCACAGATGGTAGAGAAGAACCTTACATTACACTTAACCTCTTCTGCAAAGAGACCAAGGACTCAAATAGGAAAACCACAAGCAACATGGGAATACAGTGGCTTGACTGCCTGGCTTGGTATACAAACACAGCAGTAAATGTTCACCTCAGCTCAATGATTTGCTCTGTCCTGGTTCTCATTTACTTTGTGGGTGACTTCTGCCACTACAACTGCATGCAGTTAAGAGACAACACCAGATGAAGACTGGGCTGCCCAGAGCAATATAGGGAAGACGAATTTCTGACGAATGAAATGCACACAGCCAGATGGTGCCTATTTCACTGTTCCCATATGCCACAAAAGGTAAGTGAAGAACCAACTTATGGTTAAAAGCTGGCGCTGTTTGTATAAATTCTTCTCCCCTCCTCTCCCCCCTTCCTCCTCTTGTGCTTCTGTTTTGGTGGAGTAGGTGTAAAAGGAAGGGGAATGTTACTTCTTTTGAGCTTTTTATTCCTATGTTGTCATGTTACTGCAGTGGTCTCTGGTCATTCTACCAAGGTTGCTAAGCAGTCGAATTTTCTACTGCTCAAGTCAATAGGTTGGGGGGTTGCTGTTTCACAAACTGTAAGGAGACATGTGAATTTCAAAAAAAAGGCTTTTAATAAAGCCCCAGGATAAACACACATTGTTTAACCATTAAACTCATCAAATTACAAACTAAATTAAAATCTTGGAGTAAAAATGGACTCAAACACTGCAGTCATGTCATCTGCTGAAGTAATCCACCACACCAGCACTGTATACATAACATTATGATGATTCCCATTTGAAGCAAGCACCTAGGTACTTAGCTCAACTCCTTGTGGCCTTTCAGACAAACTCAGAATCACAGGGGTACCTTCTGGCTCCCACTTTTTGACAGAAATTCAGTGCTGACACCAAGCAACTCCTGAGAACTGCATCTTTGCCTCACCTACATCACGTACAATGTAAAACATCATGGGAACACAAAGGCAATGAGGCACTACCAAGCAGGATTCCACCCAGTGCCAGCTTGCTGTCCTTTCAAGCACACACTCTTGCCCCCAGGTGACAACGGCCCAGGGAACAATTAGACTGTCCTCCACCATTGGCTCTCTCATTAGGCCAACACCTGACCAGTCAGGACAGTGGGGAGGCCAAACAATATCCATGTTCCCCCAGCAAGGCCCTTCCTGTGAATCCCACTTCGGAGGTCATGCACCACAAGCAACAGCTAATCAAGGCACAACTACTGAGAAAACACCTTTTCTGGCTGACATGCTCACGTGCCCTGCCAGAAGGAGCTCAGTACCCCTACAAGAAGCAGGCACGTATCCTCAGAACCCGCAATTAACTTAATCTTAATTTCAATAAAGCTTTGCAGTAATTGCCTTGTAATCATCTATCAGCAATAACGTGGAGGACCCGCCAAGACCGGGCTGCTTAGCTATCACATCTGGCAGCCTCCAACACTGCAACAGCAACCTAAGGAGCAGCCCCTCTTGCTTCACTGCATGTTGTACAGCCTGGCCCTGAAAGGGCTAAGCAAGACCATCACACAGCACCACGCAGGAATTCTTCTCACGGGCCTGCTGCCATTGGACAGGGCTGGAAGGTGATGCTAGATGAATTCAGATTAAAAATCAGGTGCATGCTTCCACAACAAGAACAGGTAACCACTAGTGTAGCTGTGGGAGATTTTTCATCACCATCAGTTTTAAAATGAAGATGTTTATTTGAAATATGGTCTCAGACTTAAACAGGAGATAATTCAAAGGGGTCCTGTAGCCCTTCTAAGACAGATCAGATATTATCCCAGCTCCTCCAAAGCCTCATTAGCAAGGCATGGCAGCTCAGCACTCTGGTCTGATCATTCAGCACTCACCTTCCTGGTCAAGGGCCACCAGTGCTCCAGACTCTGTTGGTTTCACTTCTCCACAACCGACACAGCTTTCAGGATCCCTTAACCACAGATGAAACTTTCTTTTCATAACCTTTAAGACATGTCCCACTTTTGCCCTTGCAGCAAATCTAGAGCCAATAGCAGATATCAAGCAGGAACAGCAAAAAAACCCAGCTGCCTTCCTGCAGGTTTTGGAAAAATTTGCCTAGTCTTGTCTAGTGTTCAGCATTCTAAGTGATGAAGCTTTGGCCGCTACCTTCAGAAGACTCAAAATGCCATCTTATTTTGCAAAATTTTCAAAGTAGAAATCACATCTCCCTGCATACCTATATGCTGCAATGGAAGTGCAACTCTAGGGACTTTAGGCATCATAATAACACTAATAAATATAATAATTTCAAATTCATAGCACTTGGATCACACTTCAGTTCCCAAACTATTGTTCCCAGTTATGACATTCTTCTTCCCAAACAGCTCCATGTACTGTCTTCAGTAATCCCATCCTTCAAACACTTGTCCCTGTTATGTCTACCAACATCTACATACTCAAAACAGTCTCTGAAGCACATGTTAAAAATCTGTTTCAACCACCTTTCTCTTTAGAGTTTAAGCTGTTTGCTGGAAAATTGCCATCCTAATGGTTAGCTCCTCTGCTAGCGAACTGGAGAATTCATTTTGTATTTATTGATTGTTCCCTAATGAAGAGTCATAAAGGTGCCAGAGACTCTTGATCAGATACTACTTAATTAATACCAAAATGCATGAAATCCCAAATCAAACCCAGCTCTTTGTCCAATGGCTCAGTCATTGGAAAATAAAAAGATGACATAATTTTCTGCTTACACAGAAGTCTGTAAAATTTTATTTAAAAACCCCTACGGAAATTAAAAAACTATATAAATTGTTAATTTCCTTCCAGTTCCTAAGACATCGAATAGGCCTTCCAGAATCAAATCACACTTTGCTAAAGGAAGTACTCTTCATAAAGGACCCAGCAATATACATCCTGCATAGAATTTATTTTAAACCAACCAAGGCAAATGCCAATAAAACATTTGTCTTCTGAACAATATAAAGAAAAGTTTACGTCACATACAAAGACGTAATGCAAAGCATCCAGAAGGTATCAAAAATTACCTGTAATGGTTCTGTCTTTTCATCATCATGGCTCAAACAATAGTCCAACTTTTATGTTCCCTCAAACTACGCTGTATTGGGACTATTCTCTGAGGGTACTTGCTCTCAAGAAAGCAGAGAGATGAACAAGAACTCTATTAAATGTCAAGATTTTTTTGTCCCAAGCTTAAAGCCTCAAAAACATCCTGAAAAACTCTTATCTCCTTGCAAGTCTTTCAAATTGAGTCATCCTGAAAGTTAATTCCCTCTCTTCCCTATCATTTAAATTCTCAATTAAATAATTGAGAAAATACAAGGAAGGAAAAAGCCAACTAACCGAAGAAGGCAAAAGCCCATCCCTACATAGCAATAGCATTGCTGCTTCTCTTATACTCTCTGCTTGTTGGAGGCATCTGTTTTCAGAGCAGTAAGGCAGCTTGGACTCTTTGGGATAAGGTAAGATGCACAGCAAATCTAAAATCCGTGATGCAATTGTTACCACATACGTAAGAAAATACCCTTAACAAGTCCAAAAACTTAGTCTTCCATTTTCCTAAAACCTACCACTCCAATGCCAAATGCTTGTTCTGCAAAAAACTCAAAATGCTATTCATGATCTCTGTCCTGTATTCATCAGTCTCTGTGATACCAGCTTTAGCCATCCAAAGCTTCTAGACTTCTTATCATAAGAATAAACAAGTACATTCCACCAGAAAGCAGTTTTGCACAAACAGAAAACGGAGTAGGACCAGCATACTAAGGACAAAACAAACACAGTAAGGCAAATATCCCAAGAAGGCAGGACAGCAAAGATGTGTATGGGTTTCTTTATTCTAATATGAATTTGGCTTCTTTACTGTAATCCATTCTTCTTTCTTGGTTTTTTTCAAAGTGCATCTTTTTTTATAATTGTAAAATTACACCAACAGCATCTCAGCTATCCCAGATAATTTCAATCAGTTTTACACAGAGTTTTGTTTTGTGCTCCCAGCAGATGAAAATAGATGCTCACCAATATGTCTCCCAAGAAAATGAGCTCCAAACTGGTAGAAATTAAGAAAAACATAGAAAAGAAAATGACAATACAATGCCAGGGACAGCTAACCACAGACAAGCTCAGGAAGGGTCACCAGCATGCTCCAGAGTGAAACCATGCAGAAACCTCTGCTTACCCCTTGCTCAGATTCCAGCAGCTCTGTTTTGACTCTGACTGCCGGCATCCCATCAAGCATTAACATTCTGTTCTCAAAGGCGCTGATGTCCTAAGGCAAAAAAAGGACAAGGTTAACTAAAAAAAAAAAACCAAAACAAAAAACAAACACTTGGTTTAATTCATGGGTTTAGTTCTACAATATTGAAAAAGTAAGTTTCTTTTAGTAGAAATTAAGTTAACGAAGATGAAATATTAATTTCAAGGAGTAGCTACCAAGTTACTACTTCTGTTAAAAATAGTGAACTATACTTTCAGTTATCCTTAAAAGAGAACTAAGATCTTTGTAAGCAACAAGGGAAAATAATCTCCAATTACTTTTTTTTTAATTTGAAAATAATCACACAGGTGCATGTATATAAATTTCCTGCTTTAGAAATGGAAAGGAGAGCAGTGATGTCAAATAGCTTCAGGGTTTCGGCAACATACTTAGGTATATTTGATTTCAATCAAAACATTTGTACTTCTGTATTACCTAGAGAAAGCACACACTTGAATTCAAAGAAGTTATAGTGAAGGCCTCTACACACACACCCCATAAATTAACACACATCAACAACTCCTCAGATTTCATATCATTCATTATCTTATAAAGTTATCAGGATTTATCACTAAAAACCTCCACACACTCAGCTCTGACGCAAAAGAAATAAAAAAGCATCTTAAAAACATGCATTAGCCTTGTAGTAATGGGTGATATATGTGGAAAGCTTCAACCTGAATTGAGATTTGCAGAACTGTGCTTCCCTGGATCAACATCCCTGCTATGAACCTCCCATCTCGCTGTCACTGGAGCAGTTTATGGAGGCATGTAAAACAACCTCTTGTGCCTTCAGTTCAAACATTGCCTCAGTCTGAGTCAATTTTCTATTCCAGACAAGACTGGAAGCTGGTGTTTGAAAGCTAGTCCCTCAGCTGCCATTTAGTTCGGACAACATGGAGAGAATAAAAGGCATTTTATCCCCTCAAGCTAGAATCTGACTTTACCAATCCAGACACCTTGGTCAGTGGTACAGAAATACAAAGAAGTCACAGCTATTTTTTAAATAGCAAAGCTACAGCACAGATCACTTATAAGTGACTCATTCACAGCCACTTACTTATCTGCAGCCCCATCTGGAAGGCAGCACTCAAAACCTGGAAACTCACCTCTGCTCTAACCGTTACTGTTACCTCCTAGTCCTCAATAAGTGCACTGTAATGGATAAAATGGTTTCCCTCTGTTTTACTGGCAGCAGATCTGCTCGGTACAGTGTGGTGATGTTATTCATGAATAAGGATTATACTCATAACCCTGTTTTTCCCTGTTGCTTAAGAGGAATTTTAAGAAAACTAGTCTGCCCTAACGGAGCTTCCAGAACACATTTTAAAAAGTTAAATTACTTTAAGTATCTTATTTTATTTTTTTCCAATTAATGCACCTCTTCCCTCATTTTCAGGGATTTAAGTATTGTAGCAACTCTTTATTTTTGTATACTCCCTTACTCTGCTGTAATTCAAATAACTTATACTAAAAAGCAGGGAAACCAATAAGCCCATGATCCAACATGGTGCCACAGGCAGAGCAAATGACCTACTTAAAATCCCTGTCGTCCTCCCTGTGAAACCCCTGTGTTAAGAGCACACAGAACTGCTGTTTGATACTACATGGCAGGCAGGAAGTTTATGTTAAAGCAAATAAGCAAATACACTCTGTTTTCTTCCTTAATAAGTAGATTTAGATAGTTCATAAAAAGATCTAAATGTTTAAGTTATAAAATTTCACATCAAACAAGTATTTTCCAGCAGAACACCTCTACGTTCAAACATGTACGAATGAAGACGAGCCACGCTGTTGAGATGACCTGGTCCATGCTGCGCTACTGCTGTGATCTACCGTATTTTAAGCTTGACACAACAGGAATAAAATAAAAAAAAATAAAATAAAATAAAATAAAATAAAAAAAAGCTCTTCCTATATCTTCTCAGCATTTTATTTTGTCACCTTGACCTTTATTCAGTGTTCGAGGCATGAGGTGGGGAAAGAGCAGGAGGAACTCCGATGCCACAGAACAGCTGGCTGAAATTGTTCCAGGCTTCACATCCCTCTTCCCAGCAAGGGTGGTGCACTGTTTACTTATCAGAAGCGGATCTCGGGCGTCACTGAGCTCCAGTGGTTTGGATGTGGTTTGGGGTGGAGCAAGAGCAGGAGCCAGCC
>NW_010098693.1:16265-21877 GCF_000699245.1 Pterocles gutturalis
TACTTTGCAAGCAAAGAGGTCCCTCTCCCTTCTTGATTTATATGCAGCATAGTAGAGTTTTACAGCAAGATCAGGAATATACCATCATCAAGCATCCCTTAGGCTTTCTAGCTTGTAGACAAAGAAGGATGAGCTGATATTGCTTCATGTCCCTGAGGAGGTCTTACCCGCCTGAATGAAGGGACAAGGTGGCTCGTGCAGGAGGCACAGGCAGGAGGAGGGGAGAAGACAAAGTGCCACTTGAGGAAAGGCAGGTTTAATGAACTGTTAGAATCTGATTAGAGGCTAATGTCCCTTTTAGTGCTTTGTACCAATTTACAGCTGATATACTTGAACCATTTTTCCCCACTGGCTGTGATAAACTCATTAGTTTTAAAAATGCAAGCTAACCAGAGCCTTTGAAGTTTAAAACCAATAAATCACAAAAACCTGACTAGTTCATGTACCATTTAACACATTTACATTTAACCAAGTTTTCATAGAGTTCCCTTCCCCCTTTTGTTCTCTAAAATCCTGTTTCTTCAAAGCAGCACTCTGCCTTTTGAGCACTGGTCTGAAGAGTGAATGCAGTCACTCTGGCTTTTGGGTCATTTATAATTCAGAGCAGCAATAATTACAGAAGTAGATTACAGAAGTAGATTCTTTCCAAACTATTTGACGCCTTCTGGATGCAGAACTGGACGTCTGACACGTCCTGGGGGGGACCACTGCCTGGTAACAGCAGAGTAGATCCAGTCTGTGTGCTACACATAGGGATGTTGTTTAACCCAAGAGCTGCCCAGTGAGCTGATCTTTCCAAACTGCGTTCTCCTGCCCTAACGAGCATTTGTGCTATAGTATGTTCAAAGACATTCAACAAATAGGAAACGGTTGCCAAGGTTTGCATATGGTGGGTAATCATCCAAGGCAAAGCGGCTTGACTCATCTCCACAGGGGCTGGGGGTGTGAATCGAGTTCCCCTGGGAGCCTCCCCGGTCAGCCAGGCAGATGGGGCATCCACACCTGAATGAGGCCAGGCTGCTCCAAGCGCCTCATGTTAATTTATGACACTCTGGAGACCCACCAGCAAAGATTGCCAATATGATGTATTGAGTCAACACGTTTCAGGCTGCAGTCCCCTCCTGGCTCATTGAACCCCCTTTATCAACTGTGGCAGCTAACTTCCAGCCATCCAGCATTGCCCAGGTAAAGGTGACATGAATTCATGTGACAGCCTATTCTCCTGTCTCCCACCCCAAGCCACCTGGTGGACTCCAGTCACCCACCTAAGCAAAACACATAGCAGATGCATGTCCTAAACTGGGCACATGACCAAGCTTAACTCTGCATGACCTTATCAAAACATCTGTTCTCTTGGATCAATAAAATAACTCATCCTGAAAGAGATCAACCTCTCTTTCTCAGTGCCATCCATTGGAGACTTTCACTAATCACGTTTGGACATTTATTCCCTTGAAAGTTTAACTAAAAAGACAAATCATACCCAGGTCAGTATAGGCAACCGCTATTAGAGCAGTTGTTACAAAGACGGATAAGCTTTTGAGCTTACAAACTCATCTTCTGAGAAGCTATGGCCATTAGTTTAGTAAAAAGACTCTTCCCTCTCCTAAAAGTCCTACATTTTCAGCCCAGCACCACTGCAACTACAACCGGCATTTCCTTCATGTGCATGATTTTCTGTTGAAAGTTTTCATCAAATTATATTTGGCTATTTTAGAGGAAAACAAAACAAAAACTTGTATCTCATCCTGGTACAACCTTCCCTCCCCCAGCATCCTATAGCGCTTATTTAATTATGAACTACGCTGTTTATCTCAAACTTTTAACAACAGGGGAGCTGGTGCCACAGCCAAGCTCCTGTCCTGAGACGCAACCAAAGACACCTTTAAGCCCACTCCATGGTTTCTTCTAAGCACAAGATAACAAAGTCTGCATGCCCTCACCCCATGGTTGATGCCTCTCCCACTCCCCAAGATCTTAATATCTAGCTGCTCAGTACTAAAGCATCAGAAATGAAATTACGCTCTCCCAGACTTGGCCAGACTGTGATAGGCACAGCCCCACACTACTGCAGGAAGAAAGTGGTGGGCTCAGGCTTCAGAGCACCCAGAACCCAGATCTCGCACGTCCTGCATGGACTGACAAACATTTATGCTCCTGTGCAAGACAGTATCCCTCTTGTTCCATTTATGAACAGAACAGGTATACAGATAACGGGCTTACTTAGTCACACTGGAGCTGCACACTGAAAAGACAAAGCCACTGATGGCTCTGAACTTTTCCATGAAATATCAAAACACTCAGCTGACAATTCAATACTTCACGATTATGGTGGGTTGACCTTGGTCAGCTGCCAGCTGCCCACCCAGCTGCTCTCACACTCCCCCTCTCCAACAGGACAGAGGAAGAAAACAAGATGGAAAAGCTCATGGGTTGAGATAAAGACAGAGAGATCATGTGTGAGTTATCACCACAGGCAAAACAGACTTGACTTGGGGAAAATTCATTTAATT
This sequence comes from Pterocles gutturalis, assembly GCF_000699245.1. Taxonomy (NCBI): domain Eukaryota; kingdom Metazoa; phylum Chordata; class Aves; order Pterocliformes; family Pteroclidae; genus Pterocles; species Pterocles gutturalis. The sequence goes on from NW_010098693.1 coordinate 18,779, forward strand.
CATTACTAGAATTGGATGGTGAGAAACAAAGACAAAAACTAGAATACCTCTCTCCACCCTTCTGTTCTTCCCAGGCTCAGCTTCATTCCTTCATTCCAACTCCTCTTTTACTCTTCTGTGCAAAATTAACTTCTAACATAACACATCTTCATTTTTGAGAAATTAAGTATCAGCTGGGGGAAGAGCAGTCTCAAATTCAACATTCAAGCTGCAGTAAAAAGTTTCAAACTTAAGGAGAGTATGTTTGAATAGCCAAGAGCAGAGAAGAGTCTTTCTGTCTAAATGCCATGACTGAGAACTTGCCCTGCCTCATCTTCTAGTTATTTTTACACAAGTTTTCTGCACATGCAGTAATTTCTTAATTCATCATTATATTCTCATTTTACGGTTTCAAAATTTTGAGTCGTGTTTGTGAAAACACTGTTCTCAATAGCTCAGAAACAAAAATTTTTAAGTTTTCCTTTTTTATACAGGCATCTCAGAAACACCGCTGAACTAATGATGAAGTAGCCTACATCACATGTGCCCTAGCAATAACATCACCTTGTTGATTTTTGTGAACATGAATACCTAAATTAATATTATTCTCATTACTTACATTACTCTGTTGAAGTTATACATCAGTCAAAGCAACAGACAGCATAACACCTCAGGGCAAAAAATCTGAAGTAATCCACTCAAGGCAAAGCTTTTGAAGATATGACAGATCCTTTTAAGGAAGTGACTAGATAAGACGTCCAAAGTTTGAAATTTTGTTTCTCTTTGTTTCAAAGGATAATAGAAGAATGAAAGATAACCATCTCTTCTCAAACGTAACTATCCCCATAGAGAGAGGAAGCCAAGGAGAATGTTTTCTTTCAAAATTCTCACAGGGAATAATCATGCAATTGACTACTACCTCAACCTCCTGAAGACCTTAATTTCTAAAGTTCTTTATATACCATACAATGAGTTTTGTTAGTCACTTATATGTAGTTATCTCTAGGGTGAAGCATACCATTTAACATTGGCGCAGTATGTGTAAGATCAGTTCATTCCCAAAAAGTGAAGGAAACAACTACTCAATAGAAAATAAAAGTAAATTTATGTGACTAGAAGAGAATCACTCAACTGGGAGTTCTGCCAGAGAATCAAGGTTAACAGCCCATGTCTTGCCATAAGATCTTCATCATATGTAATTATGTCTATAGCTGTGTGAAATGTTCATAATGAAAGCAGAGACTCTGGCAGTTCTGCATTTTACTCTAAACTTGAAATTCCAGTCAAATTCACCAGAAAAGAAAAGGATCATTTGCATTTATTGATGCTTCAAGGAAAATGAAAACAATTTATTAAGAAAGAAGTAGAGTGAAGCTGTAAACTTCAATACTGCTTTCCTGTGAAACTGGGTGGGGTTGATTTGAGTTCATTCCAATTCAAAATGAAATTCCTATAGTGAGAAGAAAACAGAGTCTGCAGAAGCCTGGGTGAACAATATGGACATATAAATTGTGGTTTATGTCCTATCTAAAACCCAAAAGCTTAAAACACCACAACAATGGACTTCTAGAAATACGCTAGGACAGTAGCTCAGCACATGAGTGTGAAGAACGATTAACTAAAGCTAATGACAAGGTTATCTCTCACTGATCTATGTACTTGTCTCTCATCTGCTTGTTAACCCTGAACAGAGCTCAGAGTGGCCCCAAACACAGTGCATGATATTCCATACATCACCTCATGCCATAGGAGGCTGTGGGAAGAAGGCAGTCTAGGTACACATATATATATCATGGGCATGCATCTGCATGGCATCCAGTCATCAAGGAGGCATCGTAGCTCCAAACTTTCCAGGAAGACCTCCAAGTGTGGTCTCTTATTACAACTCTGTATGCCAGGTAGAGCCCAGACTTCAACAGCAGCTGTGACCCAATGCTGTCAAGGCCTGAGAATCACATGCAGTGCTTGGCCTTCAGCTCTTGTTGTCCTGTCGAGATCCTCATCTAATGTACCAGACCATGTTGTGCTGTATCCTGTTGTTACCAGTACAAAGATGTACACACACAACACAAGCTTCCTGAATTCCAGTGCCTAGACCCCTTAGAAAACAAACAAACAAATCTTGCAGACAGCAGGTTTCCAAAAGCTGTTAAACAGCCAAATGCCTAAGGACGTAGCTATGGTTTAATTCGCTATATATTTTTACAAAACTGTCTCCAGGGAAAAAGTTCAAGTCCAGACAACAATCAGTGAAGAGAATCAAGATCTCATATTTCATTTCTAAAGTCTTTTTGGTTTGTTTTAGCTTAAATTACTTTCAGCAAATATAAATAGAACCAGAGATGTAGTCAGCTTCCAGGTGACAGAGGAGCGTCAAGTGCATTGGCAATCGCAGGCCAGTCTGCTGTTTCTCAGACTCAGCAGACAACCCTGTCAGCTTGGACTGCTTAAAATCCCTTTAAATCAGCTCTGTTCTCCCGGCACTTTCATTTATATCTACAAACAATTACAAATCATTCCTACAGTGTGTAATTCAGACATAATATATTACAACTAAGAGTATTTACACCAGCGCCATACATGTATCAACATTAATGGATTCACTGTTTTCCTTCTAATACAACATTCACAGAATATTTTATGAAATTTTTGTGAATACAAATAGATTCAAGTATTTGCAGATTTTCTTTATCTTACACTTAGAAATCCTGCTTAACAAAAAAACCACCAACTCCCCCCAAGAGACTGCTGAAAAAAGAGCTATCATTCAGGAGACATATACTTATGAAAGGGTAAGTTTGTAAAAAGCATGCACTGCACTTATCTCTACACTAGATCAATTAAAAAAAAAAAACCAAAAAACCTTTTCATAACACTTATGATGCATAATAGTAAAATAAACTCTTGATTGTTTCCTTTGGGTTTTTAGATCATAGACAAGTAGTGAAGACTGCTATCAAGTGGAAATTCATTACTTTTTCACCAAAAAAATCCTAGTAATTGACCTAGATTGCCACTTTCCCTTGACCACAGTTACAGTCAAGTGGCTTTACAAAACTACTACTCAATTTCCGAACTGTGTCCCACAGCTTTCTCCTAGAAAAGTTAGTAGCTCATGGC
>NW_010098694.1:0-249 GCF_000699245.1 Pterocles gutturalis
CTCCCCAGCCCAGTCCTGTGGGACCCTGGCACTACAGCCCCCCCAGCACAGCACCCCCACCTGCTCCTCTGGGGGGATTTTTGGTTCATTTCCACCCCCTCACCTTCTTCCCCCCACCTGCACCCCCTGGTAGCACCTTGGGGAGGGGGGAAGACAGCATCCAACGCCCCCCCCAGCAAAGCCAGGCTGGGAGGGCCAGGAGCTGCGTCCTGGGGATGTCACGTCCCTGCCATGCACGGCGACGGCCCT
>NW_010098695.1:0-936 GCF_000699245.1 Pterocles gutturalis
GGGACAGCTCTGCCCCCCAGCGTCGGCTCCGGACAGCGCCGGGCTCCCGCACCAGCCCTGCCCGCCCCGCCAGCGCTGCTGGGCTGGCAACGGCCTTCCAGTACCGGGGGTTTGCACCCAAACGTATTTTTAAACATCGGTTTGACCAAAACAAAGCAAAACAATTCCAAAACAACACCACCACCAACAAAAAACCAAACAAAAATCCACCCCAAAACACCAAAATACGAACCCAAATAAACCCCCCCACCCCACAACAACAAGAAGCATCCAAAACCGTGCATTACAGGGACAAACTGACCATGGGTGTCGCCGAGGTGCAAGGGGAGGTGCTGAGAGCTTCCCCTCCGCTCCGGAGTAACTTTTGCACCTTCTGGCCACTTTCAGCTGACTTTTCTAAAGGGGCTCCTCCCTGGATCTGCTCCTATGAGCTTGTGAAGATGGGCGAGGGATGAGCCCTGTGACTGTGTCCCAGACAAGGGATGACAGCACATCTGCCTTCCCAGGGGCTGTCAGGGAATGCACAGCGCAAACCTGCGTGAATCAAGGCTTCATCTGTTTCAGTGCTCACAGTCGGTAGCATGGAAAGTATGACAGCTTTCTCCTTGTCCACCCTCTGAGCTACAAAAATAAAATGCAACAGGAGCCCAAGCACTCCCAAGGACCTAGTTATCCTCCAGCATTAATAACTACAGATAACTATGGCCAAGCTGCAGCTGGCATTGCCTCAGAGTATCCGTAAACAAGGTGCAAGTAACATCAGGGTCTGCTGTGCATCTCACAGTGTTTGACGTTTTCCCAGAGCTCCAGATCCTGGAAACAAATGGCTACAGCTCCCCACAGAAAGCAAAGCTTTTACCTTCCTTATTATTAAGGGAGAGCCAGGAACTGACTTGATTGAAGTAAAAAGGCAAGGAAGCTGGGGGGGGGGGGAGG